>NW_028279108.1:0-84194 GCF_059751315.1 Micrasema longulum | reverse complement strand
TGACAAAGTGAAAAACAAAGTAAAAAATGGAGTAAAAACATGGTAAAAAATGGAGTAAAAACAGAGTAAAATGTAATAAAAACATAGTAAAATTGTAGTAAAAACATAGTAATAAATGCAGTGAAAACATAGTAAAAAAAACCATGAAAATATGTAAATATGTCTATAAAAATATCTTGAAACTCAGTAAAATGCGAAATAAAAACAGAATACATAGTAAGAAACATATTTAAAGTCA
This sequence comes from Micrasema longulum, assembly GCF_059751315.1. Taxonomy (NCBI): domain Eukaryota; kingdom Metazoa; phylum Arthropoda; class Insecta; order Trichoptera; family Brachycentridae; genus Micrasema; species Micrasema longulum. The sequence goes on along the minus strand of NW_028279108.1, from coordinate 83,956 downwards.
TAATAAAAAAAATGAATGTATGTTGTATAGCAAAAAGCATATTTAAAGAAAGAAAAAAAAAACAGCATTTTAAAAAATAAAGTAAAAGATGTAATAAAATTTTTAAAAATAAATACATAGTTAAAACAAGTTAAAAAGTCACGAGGATCTTAAAAATTAAATCAGTAAATAAAAATAAATCTGTAAACTAAGCCTGTAGTTTTGCAAAACTATTTATATCGATACTGAATTAAAATTTAAAAAATAATACGGAATTAAAATATATTCAAAACGACTTGACTAGAATTTTTATACTACTACATATAAATTCCCAGCTCGCAAAACCTTTTTTTAAATATTACCTAAATACACTAAATGTTATTTAATATTTGTATAATACCACTTACCGACTTTTCTGTGTCTACCGATTTCGAGACATATACGCCTCTTCGTCGGGACACCAATTAAACCAACATGCTAAGCCCACTATACACCTTCGCCATAGTTGTTGCACAAAAATATAAAACTAAGACGACATACATTTTAATAAGCAACCCTTACATGCACTGATTAGGTTATGAAAATATTTTATGTTGTGGGTGAAATAGTAAAAAAAGAAAGGAAGAGGATAAAAGTAGGGGCGTGAATGTAATAGGTATAAGGTTACAATTACATTGTAACATCGTATAATGGGCTATATTGAAAGGTTGTTTGTTTTTTTATCAAAAGAACATTATTTTTTAAAGCTTGCCTAATGTGAAATATTTCCACGTTATTTACTTTTAACCCTTTATTATTTTTATGAAGAAAATAAAGTCGGTAAGTGGTTATGTACGAATATTTAATAATTAAGAAAAATGTTGGACCACAATGCGTTAAATATTAATAATATTATATTATTTCAATTTTGTTATGAATTCATTAGCTTAGGAAAATCGAAGATTAAAAATAACAGAGTCCTGTTGATATTTTTATTCGTTATTTTTGCTTTACCATGACACGCATTTTTTATTTTTGAAGATTTATGTATTTATTCTTAGTTTTCTCAGGAGCACATCTGGGAAAAAACTCCGAGACGGAGTAAGGAACTCAAAGATATGGGAAATACGCAAGATCGAAGATGTCGTTAGATGGGGGAGGCGACGGAAAATATAATTGGAATGCACGTATGAGGAAAATGGAGCCATTCAGACTCCCTCGCGTGGCATTGTATGGCTACCCCCAATGTAAACAACCACCGAACCGACCACCAAAGAGATGGATCGACGGAATCGAGGTCGCGGGAAACTAACCCTTCCTAAAAAACAGACCACAAAGCCGAAGAAGATTTATTTAAGCCAAGAAGACGAAGAAGATTTATAGAATGCCAAAGGTGGAAAAAATTATAATTTATTTCCCTATTTCGTACAAGAATTTTTTTAATGATAACATAACATTTCATATCGAGTTCCTGTCCGTAGAGCTTGTCAATCTGTACTCTTCGACATTCCTAACTCAATGACCAATCATATGAAAAATAGCACTCTTTGAAAAATACAGATTATCTATAATGACAGTTTTAGTGACATCGACATTGTCACTAAAATTATATAGATGTATATACTCTAAGGTAAATACCATATTTTTATCAGATCTGTTAAAGACATTTTAAATTTATCTCCTGCTTAATTTTTAACTTTGACGTTTAGTTTTATCATTCAATTTTGACTTTTTAATTTTAACTTTTAATTTTAATTTAAACTTTTCATTTTAACTTTTACTTTTAATTTTAATTTTAACTTTTAATTGTAACTCTTAATTTATACTTATTCATATGCACATCTACTACCTGCATCTCATTAATTATTGTTGGTTGTGGATGTTTACTTAGAAATATAAATGTTCATAGAAGCAGAGAGAAAGGGGAGGAAAGTAGAGTTGGCGCTATACAATGTCTTCTCCCTTTCATGTACTTATTTAATATTGATATTTTTACTTTTTTAGAATTTCATTATTTTTTCCCCTCTCCTCTTGCATTCATAATAAATTAGTATGAAATCTGTAATTGGTTTTACTTTTTAAAATTGTTATTTTGTCCCTTGTATTTATATAAAGATTGTATGATTTCCTTAATAAATAAATAAATAACTTTGACAGAGTGGTTATTACGTTTTTCTGTGTAATAGTTTAAACATAAAACGCAACTTTGATCAATTTTAAATAGCGCTCGAGTGGAAAACACTTTGCAATCAAGATGATGAATTAAATAAACAGAACATTAGATTTATTCAAATATTTGGTTAAGTATGTACGTTCATATCTTACCATAAAGTATTACCCACTAAATGTATTTAATTTATCGTGGCAGTAGGTACCTTATATAGATATGCATATGGCGCTCGCAAAATGCCTCTAGAACTCTAGGAATAGTAGTTAGGTGATTTTTTTTTAATATCCACTTCCCATTTTACTGTTTATTTACTGTCGTATTTATTGTTATGTATTATCATGAATGCAAGAAATGGTACTAAAAATAATTATTTTGATATTTTTAATTGAATCGGCATTCACTTCGTAACACTTCATTATAAATTATTATGAAAATAAAACTTTGTTATCAGTGTTACACAATTTTATTCTTTAACACCTTAGATAAGGGAAAAAAATCCCCCTGCTCTAAGTTTCACTGATTAATTTGTTTATTTTTGTTTAGATTCGATGACATTGTGAACAATATTCTGTGTTTATTATATTAGTTTTATATCACCCGTCGATGGGAGGAGTGCTCTCCCGAAACTATAGTCGTGTTCTTGTAAAATAATAAAATTGTGTAACACTGATAACAAAGTTTTATTTTCATAATAATTTATCATTATTTTGTACTATGATTACATTACAAATTGTTAATTACTCTAATTGTAGTTCCGTGGACCATTGGTTAATCCTGAAGATGTGGAAGCACTCGGCTCCTACCCAATAGCTTAAAACATAAAGGACTTAGGCATGGAGGTGGGATTTTGCAATAGATATGAAAGCACACGCCCTCTATTCAATACAGTCAATTAGTTTACGTGGATCCGTCACAATAAATCTACACAGGTCAACTTGACCTCAAGAGTCTTTTTTGGCACTGCACCCAACTTCAAGAACAATATTGTATAGTAGGTAGTTATAGAGATATAAATCCACTAATAACCAAGCATAGGGATCTACATATATTTAACTACAAATTTTACAAATTTGTTTTATCAATAAAAACTACTCTGTGGATTTATTGCAACAAAGAGAGAAAATATTATTGAGAAGGTAATATGGAAGTCTAGGCATTTACAGGGCTTATGACCTGTCATTGGCTGGTTTAAGCACTTTACACACTGTGTAACATTCATCATTCTGCCCATGTTTAAACATCCACATTTCCTCAACTCTTCCATATGTTGACTTTTGTAAAGTAAAGGAGCTAAAACCTTTATCATGCGGGTTAGATTCGTCCGACTGAACCAAATCACCTACTAGACAACGCCTGAAAACATTTTTCCAATTTTGGTTTAAATCAAATTTCCAATCGGATCAAAAGCCCTGTAAATGCCTAGACTTCCATTTTCCCTTCTCAATAATGTTTTCCCTAGGGAGCAAATCCAGCCAGTCTGCAAGCATTTTGACATACTCAAAAATTGTTGGACTACTATGTGGCACTGAACTAAACTGAAAAACTCTCCGTCAGCTGCCTCAATCCTGAGCGTTCTCCTAAAACAGGTTCAAATCCCAAAGTTCTGACTTTTGAGACAACCAAAATACATATTACGTATTAGCCTCTAAGACCACTCCCTCGATAAACCAAAATTCCATGATTTCAGTGGCCAAATTTGAATTCATTATAAAAATATACACCAAACAATACGAGATTATCTACATACATTATTAATAATTTTGAAAAGGCAATATAAAATCGGTAATGCAAAAATAATACTCATTATACTCGTACTAACATAAATATTATATTTTAAGGCCGCTATAACATTTATTTTTAGTCGCGGTACTTTATAAAAATGAATACATTATCTACCTAACCTATAAAAAAAACACGAATATGAAAGAATATTTTTGATATGTAGGTACCATTTTTTAACTTAACCAGTAAAAAGTGTGAAAAACTCTATCAGTAATGGCACTTTATTAAAATTGAATAATATCTAAATGCACATCGTTAAGATTACCATAAAGATTTATTTTTATTTTTTATACAGTGGTTTAAATTTTCATTTCACAGTATAATAATTAACATAAAATATGTGCCGACAGAACGTATCGCTTTTTTCCTCTAATTTTTGCCTGAAGCTTTTTGATAAAATCTAACGTCATATGTAATTTGGTCGAGGTTTTTATATTAAATTTTATTATTTCAATTAACGTTTATTTTTTATTATCTTTTTCATCAGATAGATTTCCTCACAACAAAAGATTTTAGATGTAAGAATCTTTTGTTTGAAAATACCGCTTCCAGTGTTCTGGGGTAATAGTTTATGAAAATCTTACAGGTACATTTATATTGTACTGATATTTTTTCAATTAATTTTTTCAATTAATTTTTTCAACAAACTAAGCTTGTTTGTATGTCATGTTATAATGTTGTTTTCCATTAATTTATATTGTTTTTTTTGGATTCCCGATAGATGAAATAAGGCAAAATAAATGGATCCATAAGACAGGGCGGGACAATTTTCCACTGAAAATAACGATTGGGTGTGTTCCAACCACTTTCTATCCATTAATTTGGACAAATTATATGGTACGTGTAATAAATGTTTTCAAAAACCTAACTCGCTATGGGTAAATATTCATTTATTTCATATTTTTATACCATAATGTCGGAAAAATCAGTGTACTTGCATGAGAAGATGTATGAATGTAGAGGAAGCGAGATCTACATGCAAAGACCGAGTGATATGGTGTTCTATCCTCTCTGCCTACCTATTCGGTGAAACGGCGTGATTTCTCCAAATCACCAAATCGGAAGTGGTATCTTCACTTTATCCAAAGATGCAAGTTTAAATTTAAAAAAATATAGAGATTACTGTTTTCAGTTTTCAAATCAAACAACGAATTCGGAAAATATTTTGGAATTGGACACCCCGTTCACCCAGTTTTTAAAGATGTAAGTTACAACCTGCCGTCAAAGTAAGCCAATATTGTAACAAATTGGTTAATTTTCAAAATCAATAAATTTACTTTATTGCAGTTTTACTTGTTTATTATATGTAAATCCATATTTGTTTTTAAAATTAATTTATGTACCCAAAAATGTCATTTATAATGTTTATTATTGCTTACTTTAATATATTAAATATGTTTTTAGTAAACTTGTTACTAAATTAAAATAAACGTTTTCATTGTACTTCCTACTCCCTACATATCTCTGTAAAAAATCGCCTTAAGTCGTGCATTTGTGACAAACCTGTTTTAAAAACATCTGGAAACGAAAAACGTCTTCACTAAACAAACGACCACGCCCCCTTTTCAAAAATTCTTACAAACTTTGGAATAGTACGGACTCTAATACCCGTATGCAGAGACAAAACTTAAGGTGAGGAAAGTACATTCTAATCTCAAATTCGGAGAATAACCTGAAGGTGAAGACAATATAATGTACTTTCCTCATCTTAAATTTCGTCTCTGCATACGGGTATTAGATTTATATACTCTAAGGTTTTAACCGTGTACCCTTCATTATTTGGTTTTGACGTCCATGGGTTGAAAAGGCCTCTATGCGTTGCAAGGCATTAACAAAACTCATTCATTCATTAATATCATTATAATAGTATAAGTATAGTGTGCTTTGTGTTGCGCATGTGAGTGTTTGAATAATATGATTATTCAAATAATGCTAGTCCGTTCACTGCGCGAATGTGCTCTGGGTCACAATGGAGATTAATGTCAGATTAAAACGTATTGTTGAAACTTGAAACTCAGAACAAAAAAATTTGGAGGTCCTGTTATAAATAATGAAACGGTTGATTCACGTGTATGAGATGCTTTTAAATTCGTATTTATTTAACAAAGTTATATTTTAACATAGTTATATTTTAACATAAATGTCGGCGGCCGGATATTCGGTATCCGGTATCCAGCCAAATCATTCTTCGTTTCATCTTGGATTGTAATACGTAATTAAACGTAGACACATACTCGTACTTCACAGGAACACGTTCCCGGGTGCTCTTTTCTCACCGAATGCACTCATATGGACACATATCATAACTTTCTTCGTTTTTGTAATATTTCGATTCCGATTGGACCGTACGTAGTTGACAGTTTGAAGTAAATTTTACTGTTTAAATTTTAACATTAAAAACGTTTTTCACTTTGTGGTATGAAAAGCCTCATACTTTAGTCACATATTCCGCAATGAAAAGTATGCCTTCTCCAACTTATGATGGAAGCAAATATAGAGGCGGGAAGGGTATAAGACGGAAAAGAGCATTATGGCTCAGAAATCAAAAAAGCCACTGAATGAATTTAGAAAACATACAAAAAAATACAATAAATGCAATGAGTTCCAGGACGTTGGTGACTCATTTCACATGAAACGTACATATAGAACGGCTCTTCTTCTTTATTTCATTGGTAATAGTTCTAGGTAACTATTTGTTACTATTGTTAAGAATTGTTTTAAACTTCTTTATTAGTGTTTTTTTTTTCTATTTTCGTTTCTTTTCTTGAATTAATTTGTAAGTACAAAATGTTACTCTATATATTTTTTTTAAATCATTACATATTTTTATACATAAATATACACTATTTACCAAAGTATTAGTTTTAAATAATAATACATATATATATATTTTTTTTTAATGTTTTTCAAAATTGTTTTCTTAGTTTTTTTTTAAACTGGTTCAAAGTATTTCTAATACCAAATTATCTTTTTTTTATCGATAATTCTATAACTGGTAATATTTTATTATTTTATATAGTTTATCTTTTTTAGACTTTCTTAATTTGTTAATTAATATTATTGTTTTAAATGCTCTGTATTGCTTATGCTTACATGTATGTATATTTAATTGTATTTGTAACTAATATGTAAAAGGCACTAAGTGCTGTTTATTTCAATAAAATAAAATAAAATCTACCCTAATTTTACCGTGCCGTGTGGATTCCGACGATACGTGTGAAACGAGCCATTCTCCGTCGGATATCACGCGGCTGGGCTGGTTTGTTTACTTGGAAATTCTAGTTATAATGAATATACATTAATGCAATTATTGTAATTTAATTCGCTTTTGAACCTCGATGATGCGGGTAATATCGCATCAATCATAGTTTAAAAAGGATACGCAAGCAAGATTTTCTGGCAGCGAGCCAATGTTTGTATTACACTATCCGGATGTTACTCCAGATTACGCGCTGTGCGCTGTTATGTAATTTTCAGCGGCAACTTGCATGGGGCTTTCTCGCCCAACACATCAGGGCCATTACAGTGGGAAGCCAACATTTATCTTCATTTTTATCTATGCATATATTTTTTCTAAACATGTTCAATTACAAGTTACCGGCAAAGATAATTTGAATTTTCATTAAAATTTACACATTTTCGCACATAAATTTTGATTTTACTTTATACCGCCTCGATATGTACCAATATAAACATCGTTTGTAATCGCGGCCATGGGCCCATATTACAGTAATAAGTTAATTACCGCCTATTGGAGACGGCTGCGTCCGTTATTAGACTTCAATTTTTGTAACGAAATCAAACCACCTTATTTATTTATTTTGTTCATTAATGCCTAAAAGGCATTTACAAAAAATTAAAATTAAATACATGCTAACATACTAAATAATAAACACAGAATATACAGACAAAATGTATGAAATTTACAAAGTAAAAAAAAAACAATAATAACAAAGGTATGCAAGAAAAAACAATAAGCATACAAACAAAAAATGCAAAGATATAAGCTTTTAAAATAAATTATGTAAAGCAAACAATAAATAAAGTGTTACGGTAAGCAAGAAAGACATTTTTAAGTTAAATTAATAAACAAGCAAGCATATATTATCACGAAAAAATAAGAAATAAAAATATGTATCTATGAAATGCGTATTTGCCAAAGCCTTATGCCGAATATATTATCTATTTTTGATGTTTGAAGCACTTACTTTGTGGAACATTATTATTTGACATATTAAAATAAAATAAAATCACTTTGTTTTTATGTACCACTTATATTTTAATAATTTGACAACCAACTAGTTTCGGCAATACTGTGCCTTCTTCAGGGTTAATAAAGCAACTCCCAAAAAAAAAACTAATTATATTTATTATCTTCAAATTATTACAACAATTTTTAGTTCAATACTTAGTCTTAATATGAGAACCCAGATACCTAAGTTTAGTCTAAATTTGAAATGGCGTAATCTGCCGGTCTAAAAGTAATTATATTTTAGTAACATAAAACTTTTAAGTATATTCTTTAATAGAAATACCTTTAAAAAGTATTGTTTTTATCTAATTTATGTTTTCTAATTTTTTTTATTATTGCGCAAAAAAAAAACATTTGTTTTAAAATGGCAAAATCGAATGATTTCTTCATTTGCGTGCGTTTTACCAGACTACAGCCTTAAATGTGACTTCACCAATTCCTTCCATCACCAGGCGGGTTGGTAGCTCTTTATGCAAGTCACCGTCAACTTTCTTTACTCTCTGTGCAAAGAGTGATCAGGGTCAGGATAGGATTTGCTGCACATAATCTGAGTCTTTTGGTATTAATATTAAGATTCAGACGAGCGGAATGTTCCATTTTACATCTATAAAAGTTACATTCGAAACAGCTACATAGACAATCCGTCTATGTCAGAGGTTGTCATGTTCTGAATACTGCTGTACGAAGTATTATATGAACAACTGACAGGCGGACTAATAATGACAAAATGACAACTTTAGTTACAAGTCATATATTTTTTGAAATTACTCATTAAAAAAAATATCCTCCACACCTGTCGGTAAGTAGATTAAACTAAATATTTCATTTAAATATTTTTTTTATTTTAGATACTCATAATTCTGCAATTTTTTGTTTGTCTCTACATTTGGGTACTTCGATGCTTGATGAAGAAAATTAAAAAAAAAAAAACTTTTCTGTTTAACAATAATCGTTATGTTTGGTAAACAAATTACAACAGGGATGAAGAAAACCTTAAATAAGGAATTTGGAAGTCTAGGCATTTACAGGGCTTATGACCTGTCATTGTCTGGTTTAAGTGGCCACTTTACACACTGTGCAACATTCACCATTTTGCCCATGTTTGAACATCCATATTTCTTCAATTCTTCCATTCGTTGATTTTAGTGACGTCAAAGAGCTGAAACCTTTGTTGTTGTGAAGAGTGACTGAATTATTTTACATACTAAGCAACGCCTGAAAACAATTTTTCAATTTTTAAAATTCTTCTTGGACCAGTTGGTTTCATTACAATATTTGAGTTCGTCCAAATGTTTGTAGACAAAAGACTGAATTTCACCCCCTCGGGAGTCATTAAGATAAACAAATTACAACAGGGATGGAGAATGCCAATGTTGCACAGTGTGTAAAGTGGGCACTTAAACCAGCCAATGACAGGTCATTAGCCCTGTAAATGCCTAGACTTCCATATTCCCTTATTTAAGGTATTTTCCATCCCTGTTGTAATTTGCTTATCTTAATGACTCCCGAGGGGGTGAAATCCAGTCTTTTGTCTACAATCATTTGGACAAACTCAAATATTGTTATGTCTGGTTTTAAATATTCCATATGTTGCCCGTATTCGAGAATGTGATGATTTAAAAAAAAAAGCAAATGTTTATTTTTCCAAACTACAATACATAACAACTTTCTTTAACTATACTAGCTACATCTTGGATATAGCAAATATTGCGTTGGCCTTAACGATTCGAAAAATGAGAACAAATTACGATACACTTAAAATCATTTATGTAAGAAAGAGATATGCGTATTTCGAAATTTAATATTATTTTTGTGAAATTCGTTACTATAGATACAACAAATTTAAAAAACGCGCTTAAAATATAACTTATTATTACAGAAGAAGTTCAGTACTACCATAGTAAAAATAATGTTTTCTTACATGCGGAAAAAAAATTAAGCATTTAATTGCATAGCGATGTTTCCAGAAAATGTAGGAAAAAATTAATAAAAATGAACTACCTCACAAGTTCTCACGCATCAACAAATGATAAAACTTTTTCTTTTTTTATATATTTCTGATTTACGGAAAGCCGTCTCACTAATCAGCAGATTGGCGCAGTTGGTTAGTCAGCCAACTGTGAAACTGGCGTCGCGGGTTCGATTCCCACCAGTTGCATGAAAAAAATCCAAGAAAGATTTTTTTCTCAATTGGTCAGGTTCCATATCCCTTCTATTCCACCTGCTGACAAGCCTCAATATAGAGACTTAGCGGGTTATTCCTTATAAAAAAACTTATCAATGACAACTTGTGATGTCACAGGCGAAGTAATTTCAAAATTACAAAACTTTAAAATATCATAGGGCTGTTAAAACGATAAATAATTTGTAGATTTGTGAAACAATACATTTGTTTTTTTTTTTACAATTGCAGTGCAATAGGGAAACATCACGTTTTTTTATTACATTTTTAAAGTAATAAAGGTCTATGAAATTATGTCCAGTAAAAAAAAATTTTTGCTTAAGAAGCATAAAAATAATTTTAAATTTGTAATTCTGAATTCCCGCAAAAAAGGTAATTTCATTGGCCACGCCCCTATACGTCACGATTCATGTTTATTTGTTCCTTGCCATTGAAATTCGTGTAGAACAATATCACAAATCTCGACGTCACAACAACCAAGACCAAACACGTCACGTTTTTCAACGAACGTATTTTTATTGAACTTTTTTTTTACATTGATGTATGAAAACATTTTTCCACAATATCCATATTAATTTCGAAAATACAATTAATTATTCTTAATCCATTTCATATATTTTTGTTGGTATTCGTAGTATGTGATATTTCCTTATTAAAGAAACTCGCGATGGCATGTTTCTACAAAGCTGATCATGAAGAAAGTCCGATAAATAATGAAATGTTATTTTCTTCGCGTTAGTAACGTATCTATTTAAATTTACGTCAGTATTAAAAATATGTAACGTTAGGATATCTGATTATGAAAAACACCTAAAATCAAATATGAGTATTTTAGTTTTATGTAACATTGATAGTACATGGTGAGTTATGTATGTATATAAGAACGAATTTACAATGGTCACCCATTTGGCGAAGATCCAGAAAAAAAAACATCAATGTTACTCATTTAACGGCAAAGCAAAATAAAATATTTACGGATTTCTAATCCAGCGTGAAGATTTAGGAATTTAAAACGAGATTTAAATTATAATTTGCTACAATTTATCCTTTTTATTTATAACCATAACTAGGCCACAAAACAGTGCGGATCTTGGGCCCCGATTACAATGGAAGTTAATCGAGCTATCTTTAATTTATCAATTAAAAACGAATTTTCTGCACGAAAATGAAAAGTCTCCCAATAATATTGGCCATTCCCAATTTAATAAACTGCCCGTTGAACAAATAAACGAAAAGTCGAATAGCAAATCTAAAAGTGTTGCAATTAAAAAAATATTACTCAAATATTTTTCATAGATAATGTTTATATAGATAGTGTTCAACAAGATAGGGGTTCAAACTGTCAGTAGGGTCACAGTGAGTCACATCTTGGTGGAGGGTGTGATTATATAAAATGCTGCAAACGCCCAGTTGCATTCCACCGGCAACACTACGGACTAGTCCTACTCGTTAGCGTCCACGTCGCAAAACCCGGACAATGGGATCACACTCATAATGGTGTAATTGCAGCAGATAACGAGAGGATGAAAGGTGAGTTTCTGGCGCCTGCAAACCAGAACCAACCAGCTAAGGGAAGGTAACCCTGACAGAAAAATCCACCAGAGAAGGCAACGGGAAACCACTCTGGTCATATTTTCCCAGGAATCACTATGGCGAATACATACAATAAGCAGTTGTCCTGGCTGCGGAGTAGCGCAGGACCGAGATGCTTTCGCTGTAGTGATCGCCAACGTCGGGGGATCTGACAAGGCACCTCAAGAAGAATAGATAGTGTATAATACTATGTTTTACGTTTCTAGTGTTTTGTTGTCTTACTCTTTCGGATTGTTATTAACTGATTGTTCTTTCTACGTACCATCCCAAAATATATTTTTTTATAATTCCTGGGAGTATAATATCTTATTCATGTGTTATATGTTTTATCAATTATAATAAAATAACTATTTTTTAATAACCCACTACACCTTTATTTCATAGGCTTGTCAGCAGGTAGAAAAGAAAGCATATAGAAGGAAGTTGTGAATATTACACCACAATCTTTTTCTGTTTTTTTCTTGAAATTACGGGAATCGCACCCACGACTCCAGTTTCACAGTTGGCCATTAAACCAACTGCCACAGCGTCAAATATATGTTACTAACGAAGATACTTCAAATTTAGCGCGATTCTAAAAGATCGGAGTTTAAAAAAGACACAATCGAATGATTTCCTTACTTTTTAAAAAGTAAATATAAGAAAACATAACGGCGCGGAGGTGGTAAGACAAAAATTACTAAGCGACATGTAGCAACTTTACAGGAGTTTATTTTATAAACATATTTATTTTTTTAATTAATGAAAAATTCTCGAATGGGTATATTGGCGTGATTCCTACACTTTTTTAATAAAAATTAAAAATTTGTTTTTTTTTTTAATAAAAAAAAAACTTTAATTGGCTCTTCTGTAAAGTTGGCTACACGTCACTAAGTACATTTTGCCTTTTCACCATCGATAAATTCAATTTCACGTCAATTTGCCGAGAATCTAACCAGAGACCGTGGGCATGGTAAAAAAAAACCTCGTTAGAGAAGCTAGTAAACCACACAGCAAATTGATCTCCATTTGATTAGTTTTTTGCCACTAAGTTTTTAAATACGTGAAATTTTATAGATTTATAAATAACATAATATAACATAACTACAACTTCCAACAAGAATTGTCAATAAAAACATAAATCAAATAAAATATTATGCAATAATTCACGCATTTTTTTACGTATTGAACAAATAGTACAGCGTTAGCTTCCTGAGAAGCAATCAAGACATGACCTTCTACTCGAATATCAGACAGCACGTAAAAAAGAAAATAATACACATTAATCAGATATGCAAAGATGTTTTAATATTTTATACTGTCGGAAATCAAATTAAAGGTTGAAGGATTTTCTCTTTAGACGTTTATTTAAAAAAAACTTGAACACAGATTTTCATTTCTACTCGTCCAGGGTCTATGTTGCAAAAATATGATGAGAGAGTATACCATTTTGAATATCAGAAATGAGGAGGCTTAGTGTTTTTTTTATTTGTTAATAGACTATTAAACTAAGACAATTTTTTTATTATTATTTTATTTTATTTTTGTTTTTATTTTTATTTTATTAACATAAACGGCAAATCTGCCTTTTACAAATATTTATAATATTAACATATTTGACTTAATATTTTATTTTTTTTTCAAAAACATGAATATTAAATACAAGATTTAAAAAAAATCACACCAAAAATTATACAAGACTTATATTAAAAAAAAATAACCTAAAAATTATAAATTATACAGCATATTCAGTAGAAAGTTTAATTAATAAAACATTCTACAGTAAAACAACAAAAAAATCATAAGTACTGTTTCACACAGCTAGGCAAAGTGAACAAAAAATTGTATATGAAATGCATGAATAAATAAATATAATTACCATTCACCATCTTTGAAAAAATTATGTTAGTTATGTTTAGTTTTCTGAAATTATTCCGCGTGTGACGTCTTGATTTCTCTTCCGCTTCTTCTCGGTTAGTTCTACCGATTGGTCCGTTGTCTTACCATAAACCGAAAATCTTTCAGGTGGATTCATATGAACTAGTGACGGCTCAAAGTAGTTCGTTTTGATTTAAATATTTTTTATTACTTTCTTCATTCATTTTTAAAAATTTCTGGGGATACATAATAATGTTTTAGACGTTTCTTGAAGGTGGCTAGAGAAGGTGCATTTTTTATATGAAGGGGTAGCTCAATCCAAAGTCTAGCAGCTTGGACGGAAAAGGAATAGCTGAAAAATGATGTGCTATGCCGAGGAATGGAAAGTGATCTCTCCTGAGAAGAGCGAAGCGAAAGACCATGATCAGAAAGGTAAATGAAATTCTCAGCAAGATATTTTGGAGCGCAAGGATTATGAAGAATATTATATAGAAGTGGGAGAGATTGAAAGTTTATTCGCTGATAAAAATGAAGCCACTTGAGTTCGGAGCGAAAGGGTAATACATGGTCATACTTTTTGAGATTGAAAATAAAGCTAATACATTAATTCTGCAAACGCTCCAGAATGAACTTCATATTACGCCCCTCCCTTTATCCCCTCCCTCTTTTTTCAACTATTTCTCCTACAACGCAAAATGTTTTCAAAACCTAATCAGTGCATGTATTGGTTGCTTATGAAAATGCATTTCGTGTTAGTTTTATATTTTTGAGCAACAACTGTGGTGAAGGTGTTTAGTGGGTTTTGCATGTTGGTTTAGTTGGTGTCCCGATGAAGAAGCGTATATGTCTCGAAACCGGTAGACACAGAAAAGTCGGTAAGTGGTTATATGCAAATATTAAATAACATTTGGTAATTTATTTTCTGTTAAAAAAAATGTAGTCATAGTTGGTGGCGCCAAAAAATTACATTAAATTTTCTGAATAAAAAAGTGTCGTAAATTCCTAAAATTCAGCGTATGTTTTCACAGTATTTGCTGAAATACTTTATGAATAAAAATAAAGGATTGTTCCACCAAAATTATGTAAAGTAATCAACATCCGTTAGGCAACTTGGCGCTTGTGCATGCTGAAGTCTATTTCAAGACCAATTGAATTAGACATATTGGAATATTAACGATATATTTATGCGCAAATAACATAATATCAAAGCGAACATGAATTTTGGTAGAAGACGGAAAATCTTTTTGAGAGGGTAGTTTTAAGAATAAACGAGGTATCTATCCCATTTTTTATTAACAAAAGAAATTTAGATTATATTATTAAAAATAATTATTTATCAGAGTAATTGCAACAAAACTACTGCGATCTATCATGTTCAGTACTTGATACAACAGATAAAATAAATATCTAAGTGTATACATTAGTGAACTAGTTAAACGAATTAGAAAATGTATATATATATTTATTAGATTAACAAATATTCAAAAAATCATTAATTTAAAAAAAGCTTATTACTTTACTGTACAATCCTTGTTACAATATGGTATTATAGGATGGGATGGCGCATATGCCAATATATTAAACCCTCTTAAAATAGTACAAAGATTAATTATTAAAGTAATTTAAAGAAACCCTCAACATTTAATACGGAAAGTTTGTATAAAATATTTAAGGTTCATACAGTAGACACTCTTTATAAAAAAAATTATGTACAAATTTATAAAGAAGAAAAAATAAAAGAATTTGAGATGAATAAGTCACTCAAATACCAACGTAATATGAAAATTCCTAAATTCCACACAATTCATGGTTAAAATAGCTTTGTCTTCAAAGGTGTAAAAAATTATAATAATCTCCCTAATGAACTAAAAACTATTAAAAATAATATATCAATAAATAAATTTAAAGTAAATCTAAAGAAATTTTTTGAACACGTGTTTAAACTACATTTAATTTTAATTAGTATGAATGTATAATTGTTTTATGTTTTTTTTTTATATATATCCTATGTTTTTATTTTGTTTTTCATGTTCTCGTATATTTAAAATTATATAAACTTTTATAAATAAAAAACCACATTAAACAGTCACTCTTCAAGCACAAGAGTCGGTCTCTTTTTTTGGAGAGTTACAGTGATAACATTTACTAGATGTATAAAGTAGATCTGTATAGAATTTTTAAAAAACATGAACCTCTTATGAAATTTATTAATAAAAAAATAAAAAACCTTTTCTTCCTACAAACGTATTCCCATGTTTTTCCCTGGATTATAGCAAAAGATCAGTAGTCTGCAAACTCATTAGTCAAAAGAGCCAAAGATTAGCATTACGACGATTAAGATTTCTTTTGAGAGCGATTTTTTTTTTTCGTTAAACTGTTTCCTCTTCAAAGCCAACAAACCTTATAATGCAGTGAAGGTTTCCGTATTTACTCTCTGTATTTTAATTAAACATTCTTTAAATTAGCGATGTAAAGGAGATTTAACGACAATTGTGGTGACAACCTTGATCACCAAATCTATAACAATTAAAAAGATTCGTCTATTGGTGAATGATGCAATGGTAAAAAAATATCTCGTAATTAATTTTTGCTTTGAATTTTTTTTTTAAAACCGTTCTCACTTCGGTCATAATTTTAGCACCAAATGTTGAAATTGAAATAATTTTATAAAGTTTAATATGATGCTTCTCCATGCATTCGATTACAGTATTTGCAATATCCTCAATAATTTAAAAGGCAAAAGTCCTAAAAGTTCTTCTATAGAACCTTTAGACTAAATAATTTGAACAAAAAGTGAAACTTGTAAGTTTGTAAGTGAAAATTCTTGATGAAAGTTCATTGTAATTTATTATATAAATAAAAGACGAGTGATACTTTGATCCACAAATTTGGAATATCACTCGTCTTTTATTTATATAATAAAAAGTGCTGAACCGCACTCGAGTGTAAGACATTCAATTTTGCCTACAGCTAAGGCATTTTTAAGCATTTTCGCCTATATTTAGATATGATTATCTGTGTTCACGTATTACACCTAGAAATAATAGTTTGAAAATAGTAAACTGCGTTTCTTTTTCTGAGCAAACATATTTAAAAAATAATTTTACTCGTTTTTATATGCCAGTAGTTACTCCCAACGTACGCCTTGTTTGCCTCTTTCGCGCCCTTAATTTATGAGCCTACTTTCAACAGCAGAGTTTTTTCTCATACTATTTTTAGGTTCTTTAAATAATTTTACATGTGCATGTAGCAGCCGTCTCGAATTCCCAACAAGTTCATGAATACACGCATTTAAACTGCAGAATGAAGCGTCCTTTGTTTGAATTCCTAATGGTAAGTATATATTATGTTCCCAAGACACATGATTTATTAAAAGTAGTAAAAATACGTGATGGCGAAGTCCTTCGGTTCACAATAAGGATGTTTTTGAAAATTCCCCATTCGTGACTGAAATGAGACCAAAGCTTCATTGTTCCACAGTAAGAACAAACATGGCCACAATGGGTAATATGAGGATCGTGATTTTTTGCTCTAAAAATACAACATACGTACGCGGCCTTCAGTAACCAGCAAGAAAATAACCATCGAGAAAAGACGAATATGGAAAAACGGGTACAGTGTTTGTCATAAAACAATGTTTTTTATCCTAGTGCTAACAATGTCTTGATTGTATTATAGTTTAGTTTGGTATAGGAAAATTATATTTTTTCAGGTCTTATCATTAGTGCAGAGGTATCTACGTTGTAATGAGGAAGTTCAGTGGTTTTTTTATTTGTTAATCGACTTTAAAAAAAAACATTTTCAATTTTTACACAGGGTGTTCTTTAAACCCTGTCACATCCGAAACCACGATGATCAGTATGGGCAAGAAGACATATTAGCATATTTAAAAAAATATTTAGAACGAAGAAAATTTAACAAATAAAATATTAAAAAAAACAAATGGTTGCTTACTTCTGCAGGGGAGAAGCGAGGGGCCGTGCGATTGACAGTGTATCAGGCTCCCCCCCCCCCCTCTCCTCGTTTCTCCCGTACAGGCGTAAGCAACTATTTGTTTATTATTTATCTTTTATTTTTTAGGATTTAAGTCGTTCTAAAAAATTATTTTAATGTGCCAATATGTCTTTTTGCTCATACTGATCATCGTGGTTTCAGATGTGACAGAGTTTAAAGAACATCCTGTGTATCGTTTTATCAGTGCCACGTTTTTTAAAGTTTTTTATTTCTGAAATAACTCCGCGTGTGACGTCAGAGGTTATCTTCCGCTTATTCTCGATCAGTTCTGCCCATTGGTCCATTCACGGCAAGCAAACCGGAAATCTTCCATAACTCTCTCATCATTGGTTGATTCATTTTATCTTTTAAGTTTTATTTATTTTAACAAATAAAATAACCAACATATTTGTATTTTTACTCCCGCAAAGCCAAGACTTGTCTGCGGGTTGAATTATTTTTTTTATTTTTTTTAATTTAAAAAAGTAAATACATAGTTTTATAATAAATTAAGAATACAATATATTTAAATGCACACTTAAGTTTCACTTACTGTTTTTATATATGAACCAGTGACTTCGTTCAAAGTAGTTCGTTTTTGTCATACGTTTTTTATTATTTTTTTCGTCCATTTTCAGGAAACTTTGCATTACAATTTAATGCTCCAATTTTTACCGCGCGAAAGAAAACATTACTTGTATCTAATTTCCAGTAGAGCTGAAGTTCCTTATAGTCCCAATTACATAGTATCCAGCCAAAGACAATTCAATTTAATCCCATATATGATCAGTTCATATTTCAACGATTTGAACCAAGTATTCCCACGAAGGTGATCAAGCATCATTTTTATTTCTTGATTCGCAAATTGACTCATTTGCAAAGCGTTACACAACAACAAATCAACCATCAAACGAACGAACACAACACTATACTTTAAACTGCAAATCAGAAATAAAAGTGAACTCAAAATTTAATTTACCAAAAACTAATTTACCAGGGAGCCTATATGCATGGCGTAAAAGTATTTAATAAGCTACTAAAAATAATTAAGAAAGTCAGTTGTAAAATAAAATAAATACTTTTTTAACCACAATTTTTTTTTCATCGACCGGTTTCAAAGCAATAATAATAATAATAATTATGGATAACTTATATAGCGCCATTTGTGTAATATAATACCTCAAAAGCGCTTTACAAAGTGATTATAAAAAGATATAAATTTAATTTAAACTTTTTAATTTTAGAAAAATAATGTACTTTGTCACCACGTGTTAAGAATTAATTCAAATGATTTAGAGAACAAGTGAGTTTTAAGTTTCTTCCGAAACATCACTTCACTCTCACAGTTTCAGACCTCTGCTGGGAGAGCATTCCATGCGGTAGGGCCTGCGACCGCAAATGCGCGTTCGCCAAATTTAGTGCGCTGTTTGCGTAAAGGTATAATACTTTCCTTTCGACGTTGATGTAACTGATCTAAGCGTAAGACGTCTGTCAGCTAGTTTATCTGGAATGCAGAGTTCCCTTAGATATTCTGGAGCAGAATTGTGCAGAGACTTATACATAAGCCAACAGAGTTTGTATTCCACCCTCTGTGATAAACGTAGCCAGTGTAATTCCCGAAGTAGTGGAGTGATATGACTGAACTTAGAGATTCCAAAAATAAGTCTCGCTGCGGCATTCAATACAGGCTGTAAGCGAGTCATTTTATTTATTGGTAGCAAACAAGCTTCTTTGTCATGGTTTACGTAACTAATGAATTATTTCCTATTTTATTTTATCCATATCAAGAAATCGAACCTAGAAGACGCCAAACATTACACTACGAGGCAACCTTTTCTTTACTCGATTTCTTTTTTCAGGATTTTTTTCCTGAGAGTAGCCATCGAGTCGATAACACTCTTCGAGGGTTTTGGGTCTATTTTACACGCAGAACTGAATTATTTAGCCGCCTGAACCCAGAAACCTATAAATATAAGTATTGCAATTTGTGGACTGGTTCGATGGTGCATAGCTAATGAAATTTTCTGCCGCCATTAATTCCGAGGCTTAGTGCAAAAATCACTCACGTTTTTCACATTCTATAGAAAATACAATACGCAATTTGCACCTATATATAAAGACCGTATAATTGTATAATTTACGAGCAGAAAACTAAAGTATTAAAGGCTTTTTTCATACGTGGAAACACACATATTATACACACCATTCAATTACACTCCATAATTAATTACCGCCAGGTATAGAAAATAGCACACAAGTGCGTAATAAAATGTATTCTAATAGTGATATATCATATATTTTTTTCAAAAAGAATACAGTATTTGTGTGAAATAAAACCACAACCCTGGATAAATGTGTTCTCCCAACCGTGTGACCAGAAGTCAAAATCTGCTATTTATCAAATCTTCTAAGAGCGATTTTTGTTTTTAAGTGCCAATGTTCGGAATGTATACATTAGTCAATTTGTCACGCAACTTTCGGCTTTTCGTAAATCTCTTCGCCATTAACACTGTGTGGGATGAAAAGGGATTGGCATGGGTAAGCTCAAAGCCTTATATGTTGATCGAATTTATGAATACGAAGTATCGTAATATGAAATGCGATCTCTCAGGCAAATGTGTGGTAACACTTTAAACGATAGATGCGCTAATGTTGAGATCCGTACATTATGTCAGGCTGAGATGAGCATTATCGACAAAATCAAGAAAGGCGCTATGCGCCGGTTTGGACACGTGGAATGGACAGCGAAAGAACGGCTAGGAATATTTACAATGCGAATGTTGTGGATGCAGAAATAGAGGAAGACCGAGAAAGACTATGCACTAACTATGCACAACACTCTTTCCTCTATCGTTCTTGCTCTAACTATAATGCTTTTTTTTCATCTATTGATATATTTTACATGCCCCTTAATTTATTTAAAAATAAATTAAGACTCATTATTTCTAGCTCCGAACGATCCCACTTACTATTTAATGATGCTCATACTTACACACACCTGAACACTTACTCCTACACTAATACACATAAACACACATCTACACTTACTCTCATACAAATACACATAAACACACCCTTTTGTTGTAACACAATTTAATAATATGTATGATTCTTATTTAGAAACTTTGCTGGTCTGTCTTTAAACTGTATTTTTTTTTATGTTACTTTATTATTGTCGACTGTTTGTTTCTTTAAAATATATTAATAAATAAGACATGGCATGACCGAATCTAACAAATACTCGAAGATGGACTTGCCAAAAGTCGGAATAATCGGCGCGCGTCCATGAGAAGATGTATGAATGTAGAGGAAGCAAGATCTATATGTAAAGATAGATTCATGTTGCGTTCTATCCTCTCTGCCTACCCTTACGGGGAAACAGAGTGATGTTTTGTTTGTATTTATGAATACAGGTATATTGTGTACCATTACAGAAACAGAAAGTGGCTTGGTAGGATTTTAGTTTTAGTAAAAATATGAAAATTGGAATATTAAAACTGTAAAAATGTATAATTATATTTAAATATAAAAAAGCCAAAAACATTTTTTTTAAATATTATTTTTATTGCCCTCGTTAGTCTTTGCTACATCATCTTTGATCATTTACCTTTATGTAATTTTTTTTTATCAAGATTCGATGCGATTTGTATACTATTTCAGTACCCTATGCACCATCAGGGGCGAAAAGAGAATGATATAATAAATCAAACACTAACCTGATCTTGAAAATGGTAAAAAGATACGATTTTTCAAACAATTTAACTGTATTTATGATACCTAATTTGGCGAAAGCGGTTGTTGGTCACAATAAAACTAAGTAAAACTTAATCATGGGATGATATTTATATTTTTATATCAATTAATATAACTATGGAATTGTGTGTAGTCAGTAGATATTCCATCAACAAATATCTACAAAAAAACAATATTAAGTAAAATAGTATGTTACCTACCGGAAAATAGAACGTATAGCCGTATGAAAAATATTGTAGTTAAATAAATATTAATACATATTAGTAAAAACAATTTACAAAATAAGATTATTATTATGGATAACTTATATAGCGCCATTTTCGTAACAAAATACCTCAAGAGCGCTTTACATAGTGATTCTTTTAAATTTGTAATTTAATTAAAATAATTTATTTTGTTGTCACATGCTACGGATTTATTCAAATGATTTAGAGAACAAGTAGGTTTTAAGTTCTTTAAGAAACATCATTTCACTTTCTCAGCCTCGCACTTCTGCTGGGAGAGCATTCCATGCCATAGGGCCTGCGACCGCAAATGCGCGTTCACTAAATTTAGTGCGCTGTTTGCGTAGAGGTATAATAACTTTTCCCTCGCCGTAGACGTAGCTGAT
The DNA here is from genome assembly GCF_059751315.1 of Micrasema longulum. Lineage (NCBI taxonomy): Eukaryota > Metazoa > Arthropoda > Insecta > Trichoptera > Brachycentridae > Micrasema > Micrasema longulum. The sequence goes on along the minus strand of NW_028279108.1, from coordinate 61,806 downwards.
CTAAGCGTTAGACGCCTGTCAGCTAGTTCATATGGAATGCATAGTTCCCTTTGATATTCCGGAGCAAAGTTGTGCAGCGACTTATACATAAGCCAACAGAGTTTGTATTCGACCCTCTGTGGAAAACGTAGCCAGTGTAGTTCCCGAAGAACTGAACTTAGAAATTCCGAAAATAAGTCTCGCTGCGGCATTCAATACAGATTGTAGGCGAGTCATTTTGTTCATTGGTAGACCTGCATAGATACCATTACAATAATCGACTCTAGACACTACAAACGCATTTATTAATTGACGGGCGGCATCAACCGGCAAATTATATTAAAGATGGTAGTAATTAAACACTGCACTGATTTAATAAAATTAGTAGACTCAAATATAGTGGTTAATTTAAATATTAAGATTCTAACATCGATTATAATATTATAAAACAAAGTAAACGCCAACTCAATCAATAGTAACATATTACAACGGAGATGAAGAACATTTTAGAGAAGGTAATTTATTATTTATATGGCCTTAGCCAATTTCAACAGTTACATGAAGAAACATAAATGCAAGAAACTAAACAAAAAAAACATAAAACTATTAAGCAAAGACAAACAAGGGCAAAACAATAATTGTATGCAATATATTCATAAAAACGAAAGACCTAAGACTTCGAGCTAAACCATGCCAATCCAACTTCGTCCCACGCTGTTTAGTCGCGAAGAGATCTACGAAAAGCCGGAAGATCTATCCCAAAGAATTCCAATTCGTGTGATGAATTGACTTATCTACACATTCCGGACATTGGGGCATAAAAACCAAAGTTGTTCTTAGAAGATTTTATAAATAGCAGATTTTGACTTCTGGTGACACGGTTGGGAACATGAAAAGAAATTGATAGCAACAGAGATGAGACATTACCTAAAGCATTAAGTATTTTGAAAATGCATTTAAGGTCCATCTCAGTTCTACGTTTCTCCAGTAATATAGAAGTCTAGGCATCTACATAGCTTATGACCTGTCATTGGCTAGATTAAGTGGCCACTTTGCACACTGTGAAACATTTACCATTCTGCCCAAATTTGAACATCATCATTCAATATTGTTGATAAATTCACCCGGTCCATTAAGAATTACAGAAATTGAAAATTAAAAAAAAAAAAATTAATGTGTAATGTAAAATAGGTTAGTAAAATACACAACATATCGTCGTCAACGGGAAAATACCTCCCGTGTGTCAAAAACGTAATTGTTCAGGAGCAACTAAAAACTGATTTCTGAGAGCTACGAATTGTTTTATAAAACACCAAAAATACGCTTTTTAATTTTAAATGTCAGAATGTATTTTCACGAAAAAAAACCTTTTTATTTGAAGTACAAATAACATTTTTTGTGATTTTAAACACATGGTAGGTTTTTTTGGACATGAAATGACACATAGGAGGTTTTTAACTATACATGGGAGCATTTTTTCAGATGTTAAGAGATGTACAAAATGAACAATCAGCCACATAGGATACTTGAATTGCCAGTTAAAAATTCAAAAATCAAATCAAAATATTTATTCAGAAAAAAGTACATACAAAAACTAAAGTAAATAAAACAAAATAAAAATAATATTGTTAAAATACAATCATTTTATGTCAGCTTGTAGCTGCCTGCCCTTTATAATTAATAATTTTAATAATAAATCTTTGCAGGTATGTAAGAAGTTATCAACTTAGTACTTTAACCTATTTTTTTGTTGATTTTTTGTCCTTACATGAACTCCCTTTTTTAGTGTTCTTAATAACATTTTTTTTAACCTTTCCTGAACTCCTTTTTTCACCTATGACTTGAGGAGCCTCGTTTACAGATTTAATTTTATGTTTAACTCTCGAGTCTGGCTTGTGAGGAAGGCTATCGTAAAATGAATGACTGTCTTTTTTTACTGCGCTTTTAAGGGATTGTAAGTCTTTAAACTTAGAATCTGTTATAGGAATGGGCTGATCATAGAGGGGTTTAATGTTGTTCAATGGCACATTATGTTCAACAGTACGCCGCTGAGGTAGTATTGCCCATTCGTCGGTAAATTTAGTTTTATAAAATACATTTCCATCTGGGGTGTATTTTAGTTTACACAACTCAGCCACTGTTGAATCCCCTATTTGGTTTCCAGGTCTGATTGATTTAAAATTAGTTTCTTTACCCTCGTAATTTAAAAAGAAATCATAGCTCGCTACTTTCACAGTGTAGGGCTTTTCAAGCCTCGCTGCTCGCATCATTGCGATGTAATCTGAGGGCGTGTTTATTGGAGGGATAAACAAGTGCTCCAATGTAGCATGGACACTATCTACTTCCATCATTGTATGTCCCTTAGTCAGGTAAAGTTGCTCGATGGTCAAATTCTTTTTGACAGCAACATCACTGAGGGCACTAGCAAGGGTTTTATTTTTGTTTTGATAACCGCAACCATCTGACACTAATGTAATTTTCTCACATGTTGCATCACAAGTCAAAATAAAATCAATTATACACGTGGTAAATTCATTTGCAGTAACACCACCATTTACTTCGTGGCACATATAAAGGTTAACATCACGATTTGCCAAATTGTATATTGAAAAATTGTGTACCTGTAATTTCATTTTGTAGTACATTGCAGATTGTAATGTCTTTGGGCACAATAGAATGCTTTGAAGATCCATAGCCACTACAATATGTTTACTATTGACTTGAGCATCAGTTTTTGCTTTATTTTTTTCAAAGCGAGCCTGATCTTTCCTAATCACATGCACATTGTACAGCTCTTCTGAAATATGACCCAGTTTGAAGCTGCAACAAGTATCACATTGATCTTTTCTTGGACTGTGAATAGCAATATTCTTGCTTTTGAGAACTTCTTTAAATGCGCTCAAGGAAGCAGAGCATAATTCTTTTTCAAGGCACCATTTCAAATATACGTCATGCATGTGCTTCTTTGATCGAAATATCGGTTTTACATACATTTTTTTGGATGATTTCCTGCAATAATGACTAGGAACCTTAGGTAATAAATCTAGCCAATTATTTACAGATTGGGAAGTCTCAATTTTCCTTTTTTTTCTTGGCGGCAATTGTGCAGTTGTATTATGTTCAGCTGAATCATGTTCAATAATATTTTCTTTTTTATTCCATCTTTTGAACGTATCTTCTCCCAAGCACAAGGTATTCAATAAAAACCTCCTACAGACCTTTACCATTTCACCCCCATCTTTTGGTAATAAAATATCATGACCTCGTTCTTTTTGTGAAACTTTAGATTCAATCACATTTTTATTTCGTCTTTTTCTTATAGATCGTGTGTGCACAAATCCTCTGATAAACACCTTTTTTTCAGCCCAAGTCCCCAACCCCAAAATTGTTTAAACAGACCTTGACGAATGCAGTCAGTTATCTGGGCACACATGAAAGACCTCTGAGTTTTTTTTTACTAACAAATTATGCCCACAGCGACTCTTCATAAGTCTTGCTGGTTTTTTCGAATCGTTAACCACCTTTTGATTAACTTTACGATATCCCACGTATGGACTTCCTGATGCTCGAAGAAGTCTTCCAGTTTCTTTTCTATCACGCAATGTTTTGTCTATTAATAAATCAGAACTTTCTCGAGTTGCAATCCCTGCTTGTTGGTCTAAGAATTGAATCTCCACTTCATGATCAATAACAGGGTCCTCAGTGTGCACTGTTTTATCTACTGATAAATTAAAACTTGCTTAATTTGTAGTTGTAGTTGTGGTCCCTTCTGCTTGATCCAAAAATTGAATTTCCATTTCATTTTCAATATTCATAAAATTGATAAAAACACCATCATCAGTCCGCTTTGCAATCTGCGATTCGTAATCATTGGTGGATGGTAATACTTCTGAAATTATTTTCTTCAAGGACTCATCCGGGATGTAAGAAAAATATTCCTCAGATGATAATGTCATCTGAAGTGTTGAATGCTCGCCAATATTATTTTCTACTTCTGTTGCATTTTTTGTTGCTTTATTATTCTCCTCGTTCACCATTTCAATCATACGTCTTCCTCGACTTGTCATTATCTGAGAAAAGTTTACACAATCAAATTTGGTTTTTGAACAAATAGTATTAGGCATTAGCAATTTTTAAAAGCTTTGGTTCGAATGAACTTGCCGAAAAGTTAAATGCATAATATTCCGCATTATTTAAACTTAACAACATAACCTCAATACTATGTGAGTAGTAAAGAAAACAAAAAACCTCATAATTTACGTAATAAATAATAGTACTTATATAAAGTATTATCAGTTCTTTCCTATAGTATTCTATGTTGTTTGTAATGCACCACTAATATGCTAAAAATATGCTTTAAAACGTTTTTAGGTGAGAGTAAATCAATCTGTCAACACTGTCAAAAAAAGGCGCCAAAGGCAGGAATGAGCAGGAAGAAACAATGAAACATCTCCTATGTGTTTTTTTCAAAACGCGCACTATGCTAATATTCATAGAAGTTTGCTAAATCAAAAGCTCCTATGTATACATGGAATACATGGGAGGTATTTGAAAACGATTTTTTTTCAAAGACCACATAAGAGATACAAATAAAGGTTTTGAATTAAGTAACAGTATTATCTACGCATGGGAGGTTTTTCCAATCGGTAGAACAGTTGAAACTCTACGCAATGTCATATTTAACTCATTTTCGTAAAATCGACCACATAAGAGGTATTTTCCCGTTGACGACGATATGGTATTGATTGTTTTGTTCAATAATTAAATGGTTAAGTAAAATGTTTTTTTAATTTAACTTGATTGAACCCTTAATGATTATATTTGTTGCAACAGAGCGGGAAAATATTTTTGAGAAGGTAGTATGGAAACCTAGGCATTTACCAGGCCTATGATCTGTCATTGGCTGGTTTAAGCGACCACTTTACACACTGTGTAACGTTCGCTATTCTGCCTATGTTTTAATATCCACATTTCATCAACTCTTCCATCTGTTGACTTTTTTTAAGTAAAAGAGCTAAAACTTTTATCATGTGGGTGAGATTCATCCGACCGAACCAATTCACCTACTAGGCAACGCCTGAAAACAATTGTCCAATTTTTATATTTCTTTTTATACCAATTAGTTGTTAATGATTACATGCATAACAATTGCACCACATTTTATTTGATGTTTTACTATTTCTTGAAATTGAAAACCCTATTTAAATTATGGCCAGGCACGCACAGAATTCTTACGAGTAAGTTAGTCATTACACACATATTTAATATTACGTTCAGCTAAATATTCCAAAGTTGCAGTCTCTTCTCAGAATTGAATTAGAGTCAAGGTGCAATATTACTTAAAGCACTCGACACTACGGATCACTGACGTAGATACGTATTATATTATTACTCGTATTATTGTAAACCATCTTCCATTTAATTATAGAAACATTAATAATAATTGTACATCATTCAGATTTTATTACCAAAGTTACGCAGCGAGCAATTTATGAATAATAAAAACAGACCTTCAATTTTATGCGTTTTTGTTTTAAATTTATATACTTTGTTCTTAATGCGTAGGTAAACCACAAAAATGAATGTATTTTAAAATATTTTTTTATTTAAACTTTAAGCTAAAAATATATTATGTACTTTTGCTGAAAAACGTATTACTAAAAGAAATATCTTCGAGCCAAGCAAAAATAAACGGGCTGAAAATTTGTAAAATATAAAATATTTTTTTTTTTTTGTGTATAGAATTTTTTTTTTTTTGACAAAGTTTAAAATTATAAATGTGTTGTACAAACATAGGTAATAATAACGTTTTTACCTCTCCAATAAACTGAAAACTCGTGTTAAGAGAGGGAGTTCGTTTTATATTAATTTTTATTTTTATATGTATATGTACTCGTATTGATAAAAAAACGAATTGTTCACATTAAAAGTACATAAAAATTGAAAAGTGATTTTCGGCATATTCATATTTGCTGAAATATTTCAGAAGAATCACTTCTACGCCAACAAAGGTTTTATCTGTATCTCACAAAAAGCTGATAAAAATTTAAGTAATGTGAATGTTATAATTTAAACATAAGAAGAATGGTGAATATAACACGGGATGCATAGTGATAAGCCCTGTAAGATCCAAAAATAAAAATCAATAAGATTTTTATACGCATTTAGATATTGAAGAGAAGAAAAACAAACAGAACGAAAAAAACTGTTCACAAAATTCACAATTTGTCGCCCAACTAGACAATAGTCTGTTTTTAGGCTAACAAATTGTGAATTTACTGGTTTACAATGGAACATGGTAATAATAAAGGTATGCAAATGAAAAAATACATTAAAATTACTTTTTAAAAGAGTTTGATATTTTTCTATAGTTTTTTGGATCTATGCGAAAGTTTTTAAAACATGTTACATCAAACATATTTTGCGTTTTAAAATACATTTAATGTATAAATAATTCTGAACATTTTGGATGTACGAGAAAAATGGAATCTTGGGATTCGTAGATAATTATAGTTTGTCTCTATAAATTATTTTTAGTGAATAAATTATTGGTTATTTTCGTAAATTTGAGTAGATTATACATTTCAAATGTGATTTATCACCCACGCGCAATCTATGCATGTTTTTCTTCGGTCATAAAAATAAATTCATTCAAGCGAAGGAATATTTTCCACGGGTTTATTAATCAAATATATTATTGGTTTTTTGACGTGGTAACATTCCATATCGAAATTCAACGACGCAATTATTTAGTTTTTTTTTTCGTTATGTTATTATTTCTTCTGGTTTATTATTATAGTGACAACTATGCAGTAATTTTTTTGTAAAATCATAAAAAATTATGGGTAGGTATATATTAAATGATTAGGGTGTTATTTTCTAAGCTTTAAGATTTTCTTTACAATATTTGAGTTTGTCCAAATGTTCGTAGACAAAAGACTAAATTTCATCCCCTCAGGAGTCATTAAGATTAACAAATAACAACAGGGATGGAGAATACCTTAAATAAAGGAATATGGAAGTCTAGGCATTTACAGGGCTTATGACCTGTCATTGGCTGGTTAAAGTGGCCACTTTACACACTGTGTAACATTCACCATTTCTGTAACGGGGTAATCGACCATCTAAAAAAATAATACTCTAGTAATAATCTTTTATTTATTTAGCACTTTTTATACTATACTAAGTACGTAAATACTTACAATTCCCTTTCTCAACATATGCATCTTGCTCAATTAAAAGGTAGAAATGTAAAATCGGTAAAACTTTTTTGATTAAATGTAAAAAACGGTTCATTAATTTATTTCTTTAATCATTTAAATATATCAAGTAAAATTTCATACACTTAGCTGCTTTACTTCGCCAAAAAGCCTGGAGCCTATGGCAAGGTCAAAGCTCCAACATTACGCTGCAGGGTGGATCCACTAACCCCTATTCAAACGGTGGCTACAAACGCTGAGACAGCTATTAAAACATCAAAGATTATACGTTATTTATTTTTATTATTTGTTCATTTTTGTTCCTTTAAAATTTATTTTATTGCAATATTTTTATTTTATTTATACAGGGTGTTCTTTAAACCCTGTCACATCCGAAACCACGATGATCAGTATGGGCAAAAAGACATATTAGCATATTTTAAAAAATATTTAGAACGAAGAAAATTTGTAAAAATGAAATAAAAAAAACAACAAATTGTTGCTTACTTCTGCAGGGGAGAAGCGAGGGGGGCGCGGCCGCGCGGTTAACGTTGTGTCAGACTCCCCCCTCCCCCTCCTCGCTTCTCCCCTGCAGAAATCAGCAACCATTTTTTTTTTTTAATACTTTATTTTTTTTAATTTTATTCGTTTTAAAAATTTATTTTAATGTGCCAATATGTCATCTTGCTCATACTGACGATCGTGGTTTCGGATGTGACAGGGTTTAACGAACAACCTGCATACGTTAGTTATTTCTAAGTAGTCTTTAGCATTTTTACTGGATTAAATTGTTATTGTAATGACATACTAATAAATAAAATACAGCAGACAATTATTTTATTTACATGAGATAACCAATAATTGAAAAATTTTCAAGGAGTTCCCAATTCTAATTCGTTCCCGAAAAATCCAGTTCTCTTGAATAGGCAGCACCTTTCCTAGCATTGCGCACTGCACAAATTATATACAAGTAACTGTATTATATATGTAAAAGACTGTAAAATTGTATTCAGAACAATACAATATGAATAAATAAATTTTATTTTGTAAAATAAACCTACCGATGTTTATTAAATTATTTAACAAATACCACAGGCATTTTGAAATAATTATTTCAAAATAATTCGTCTGCTGTTATACTGTTTACTGCGATAAAAATGTTATTTAAAAACTAAACTATTATTAATATACGGGGGGTCTACTGAGTACTTGTCAGGAAAACCGCATCCTTAGTGTAAACTGTGCGATTCATTTTCTTTATTCATTGTTTATTAATTATCAAATGTTTACCATACATTTTTTATTTTAACAAACATGAAAGTCATGCAACCACTTTTCAATATCTTATCATTGTCAGAATTCCCTTACCCGCACCCAATGGTGCATAAAGCACTACATCGTTCAACCAAATTCATCATATTTCCATTAAAATATACGATGGTAAAATTATCATGAAATATTGCCGTGAAAACCTGAACTAATAATAACTCGCTTCACAACGAAGTAGATAATTGTGCATACAAATGAAAAATATTACATTTATCATTTATCCATATGTAACTAAATAAAATATATTTTATTTTTAGACTCCGTACAATAAATATACTTGTACGTTGGCAGGTTAATTGCCAAATAGAAAATTTTGTCCGAACAATCAATAAAATAATGGATGTAGTTTATTGTGAAATATTTAAGTTCTTATTCAATTCTGTCCAGGCGGATACATAATACATTTCTCTTTTTGAAAAGGTTTGCTCAGGTTTCTGGTTCTATTTCACCCATATATCTGTATTTTTCATCCACCTGGACACAGAAATTACTTCACTAAGGCAGTGGCCTATACTATAGTAGATGATTTTTTTAAATATTTTTTATTTTAACACTTTATATACATATACAATACATATTTGTATACATATCAAGGCGAGCATATTGCCTCACAATTAACAAAATTAAAAACAAAAATTCGCAAAAAAAAAAAAAATACTGTACTACGAAGAGAGGAGAGGAGATGGGAAGGAAAGAAAAAGGAGAAAGGATCAACTAAAATATTTAAATAGTGACGTTTCAGTCTTGATTTAAATGTAAATAAAGAAGAAGCGTTTCGAACATTAGTGCGTAGATTATGTTCATTTACACGTATATTTATATTTTGCGAAATTTTATTTGCAGAGCGGAGTTTGAACCTCGAACCTCGAATTCGCGACTTCACCACGAGACCATACTCGATGAAACAAGTTTTAATTTCAGTCAATGAAAAACTGGAGGCGTTTGTAAAAAGCTTTGGCAAATAGTTAATTAGATATTAGAGTCACGGCCGAGAGTACGTGCCTTTTGATGCAGTTGCTCACTGCAGGCGATTGTAGAAGGCTATCGGAGGTATGTAAAGTAGTTCTCCCGGATCTCGGCGCCCTGTGACCCTATTCACGTAAAACTTTCAAACGGGGTTATCAACCCAAGATCACAACTTATGTACAGGCAGACACTAAACAACAGGCACCTTTTTATTTTTTTATTTTTTTGGAGTTGCTTTATTATCTACCTTGCTTATAATATATGTAGGGTCCATAGTCCATAGTCAATGACACACACAAGCTAAATTAGTTCACCTAAAGTAGACTAATGACCGACGATGCAATGTCATCATTTTCTATCGAATCCAATAAAACTTATATTTCAATTCTAGCAATATTGCACATAAAAACGGGATCGTCGCCATGCAGTACATTCACATCGTCCCTACCATGAAGAAATGAACTACAAAGGAATATGGTATATATAGAGACCACAGGACTCAGTCAGCTCGTTCAATCAGCCTAAAAAAGTCAGTTCAGTTCACGTCAGACCAGCTCAACGACATCACACAGTTCCAGCATGTAGTTCAAGTGCAGTTACTTCAACCTATCATCGCCGCTATGCTCGTGCTACACAACGAAGTGCTGTTTCTTATTCGCCATGTAATAAATACGCATTAAACACCAACTTCGTGTCTCCTCTGTCAATCTCTGACGGTAGAAACTCCAACCAAACCCTCAACTACTTAATCCTACATATACAAGGTTTATATTTCAAAAAGTGGATTTTTCTGCATTTTAATATCGTCAAATGTATCTAAACTATTGAGATCAGGAGGGATATACTAATGTGTACCAGGAATTTCTCAGATTTTGCTCACGTGGAGAGGAAACCACTTAAAACTCTTCAGGAGAAGCCGGCCTGTTGGCAGTAGTCAACAGGCCTTCCGATTTACTAGAGGAGTGTTCGGCATTCTGTTTCCTACTTTGGTTTATTTTACCAATTGCCTGCACTATATTGATCATGTATGATACTACCTCTCATGTGAGTTCTTTATTACCTATCACCAATGGGATGTCGCATAGATCTTCACCCAGGCGTCTGCATCGCGCCTCCAGCTGTTGTCTTTGAAAGCTGAATTTATTTTATTGGAAAGCCAACAGACATTTATAAATTTTAAGATACAATTGTATTATAAATACATATCATAAAGTCAAATAAGAGGTTTCAGCTTGATATTGTTTTATTATTATTATTACTATGGATAACTTATATGGCGCCATTTTCGTAGTATAATACCACAAGGGCGCTTTACAAAGTGATTATATAAAGATATCAATTTTATTTTTTTTAATTCAAGAAGAACAATGTACTTTGTCACCAAATGCTAAGGATTTATTCAAATGATTTACAGAACAAGTGGGTTTTAAGTTTTTTCCGAAACACTACTTCACTCTCACAGTTTCGGACCTCTGTTGGCAGAGCATTCCATGCCGTAGGGCCTGCGACCGCAAATTTAGTGCGCTGTTTGCGTATAGGTATAATAACATTTCCTTTCGACGTAGATGTAGCTGACCCTCGTAAGACGTCTGTCAGATAGTTTATCAGGAATGCAGAGTTTCCTTAGATATAGTGACTTACACATAAGCCAACAGAGTTTGTATTCCACCCTCTGTGGAAAACGTAGCCAGTGTAATTCCCGAAGTGGTGGAATGATACGACTGAACTTAGAGATTCCAAAAATAAGTCTCGCTGAGGCATTCAATACAGACTGTAGGCGAGTCATTTTATTCATTGGTAGACCTGCGTAGGTACCATTACAATAATCGGCTCTAGACACTACAAACGCATTTATAAATTGACGGGCGGCATCAACTGGCAATTTTATTATTGTTATTGTAAATGTTGTCACATAAAAATTATACGTAACATTAAATAACTAATCAAACAGAATATCAATTTACTAATTATGTGTTTTAATTTATTTTTTTATAAGCGTTAAATTTTTTTAATTTTAAAAATTGTTTAATTTTTTATTTGTTGTTTTATTTTGTTCGGCATTTTTGTTTCTTTTTTATAATATTTTGTTAACTATAGTTAACCATAAAATGGACATTAATTATTTGCCAACATACAGAACTGCACATAACCTGCATAATATAGGCTGCGGGTTTAAGGCGCAACATCATAACTTGAATTATTTTTGGAAATTTGACTTTTAAAGGAAGTTAAAGATATGTTATTAATATCAATACAATTTAATTTCTGACTACACATATTGCAGGTTCTATTTACAAATGAATTTTGAAAAGATTTAGTGGAACATTTAGAAATTTTAAAAAGAGATTGGTTTCTGGTCTGCGTTACTGGGACTCTAAAATTAATAAGTGATAGAATCTTAGGGCAATCTATCATGTTATTCAAAGTTTTATACATAAAAATGGCGTCAGCCATATTCCTGCGAGTTTGGAGAGTTTGGAGTATAGATAAGTTTGTAGATTCATCTGGACCTGTATTCTGAGTAAACCGTCTAAAATTGCAATACTATATAAATTTTTATTGTATTGATTCAATTCGGTTAATGTTTAAAAATAAAATAAAAATTGTCATTAAAGTTTCATCTGATATTTTCTTCTGACAGTGTGAGGGGTATATAAAATACAATTACATTCGCAATATAAAAAGGAATTAATTAAATCATCATAATCATCATCATACCTTTTTAGCATCTAATAGTGAATAGGCGATGCATTCCAATCGCAGCGTATCTTGTATTACATGAAGACGATTAGTCTTACGCTTCAGGTGCTAATCCTGGGACTATTTCACAATTTTTTTTTTCTAAAAACCACTTTTGAAATAAATATTTCATATCAACCATGTCGGAAATCGAAACCAAGACGAACGCGTTGGCCATTACACCACGAGGGGGAATTAATTACTAGTCTGCAAATGTGTAACATAGGTATTTACTTTTTGTACTTACGTACGTATACCATCCAATAAAATAAAATAATTTTAGTTCCAAAACTTATGCTAGAAAATAGCAAATAAAAAAACAAAATACATAGATACATTCATGAACTAGCTTATTTGTGCACATAAATGTATTAATATCGTCTTCATAATAAACGTACTTATGCAGAAAGCAGCCAGCCATAGAAAAGTGAAACTGAGATCATAGCACTTTTATGAAAAGAGTGAATAATCAAATTTACACAATAGTTGGAATGTTTTTGACTTTGACAAATGATAAATAATAAATACTTTATAGTACAAACAAGAATCTAATTATGTATTTGACAAGTTTTTATGATTTTTTAAGTACCGTAAGATTATTCTAGTGTTGTGGGTGTTTTCGGCAAATCGAGAAATGCCGTTTTTGTGATCAACACTATTTTCAGAAGGTGATTACTACAGTTTTTTTTTTTATGAAAGCGGTCTGGCTGTTTTTAGCAGAACATAGAATTGACCTTACTGCACCCGATAACACTAATATCTATTTTTTTCAAAATTGTAGACTGACTGCTTTCTACATAACTACGTTCAATTTCCACTTTCACACCCTGTGGTGCATAGGGCAGTATATTAGCACTGCAATCAAAGTGTTCCTGGATTGTTTTTGTTACATATAAGGCGATGCGATCAGTCTTGCGGCTTCAGGTGCCGCCAGACCAGAAACAACGTAGTATTGCAAAAACGTACAGAAGTAACAGTTTAAAAAATGTTGAAATTGTCTATTTTTTACGCTTCTGACTGCTCTTATCGGCCTCGTGGTGTAATGGTCAGCGCGTTTGCCTACAGTGCTACAGGTCTCGGGTTTGATTCCCGACATGGGTGGCATACCACTTCATAAAATTTTTATAATATTTAAAAGGGTTTTTTTACACTACAATATTTCATTGTCCCTGGATTGGTACCTTAAGTGTAAGACTGATTATTTATGTAACAAAAAAATATGATCAAGATGCGCTGTAATTCGCGTACTAATGCAATGCCCTATGCACCACTAGGCATGGAAAGGGAATGTGATGACGATGATGACTACCCTAACCTCTTAAGATCCCGGGTTCGATTCCTGGCAGGGTAGACATGAAATATTGCTTTTTAATGTGGTTTTAATTGTGGACTGCAAAACCTAATTAATGGCCGCCACCGTGGTGTAGTGGTCAAGACGCTTGATTCACACACGGAAAGTTCCAGGTTTTATTCCCGGTGAGAACACAAAAAATAAAATGTGATTTTTCTTAAGCTTGGGTACTCTGTGATATGATTCGCCACTGTAATTGAGCCTTCTGACCTGTTGTGGTGCAAAAATAAAATAAATAAAAAAATAAAGTGACATGTGTGATACATGATATATGATATGTAATTAGCCCCGGACTAGCCCACAGGAAAAATGATGAAATAGAGCGCACATGAAAATTAAAAAGTCAACCTTTTTTTCTCAAGACACCCATTTTTTAACAATAAATTTAAAATGTTTTGATTTTCAACCCGTAACTTGAAAAGCCAGTCATCACATGACCTCGCCGCATTCATAATTAAATAATAAATTTAATTCATTTTTATCAGGATGTAAATACAAAACTAAATATAAATCGCAATAATTAATTTCAATATTATGTTAATCTGCAGATGAGCGTGTTTTTAATGTATTCAAATGTGTATTTGCAAGTTGGAGATTTATGTTTGTTTTTACTGCATTGCAACATAATTGCATTCTTGGTGTATAAAGAAAACCAGAAAAGCCGTGAATGTGTTTGGCGTTCTTTCCAAATATGATATAGGTATACATAAACTTAAAATAATTATACACATATATCTAAACATATCGATGGTAGCTACGTATACTGTCTCACAAAATGACAAAATTTGATTTTTTTACAGTAACGTGTCGACAATTACAATAGCTTAAAATCCCTTTCTTAATTTTTTTTTGTTCATTTTTCCATGCATATATTAACGTAGAATTTTAATTACAAAAATACACTTTAAAAATACATCTTAAAATTAAGCTATAACATAATTTGGAAAAAATTCCCACAAAGACTTTAGCGTCTGAGCCATTTCTTTTTTAATGATTTAAAAGTTTATGGCATATAAAAAAAAACAAAAAAAAATTGATCAATTTGTTTCTTTGTTTGTTTCGTTTTTGGGTGATACAGTAATACAGTGACCGTGAAAACCTTCGCACCTAATTTTTTTAATGTATAAATTCGTATGTTTTGCGAACACGCGCCATAAACTATAGTATTAACACAAACGACTGTGTTGGGTGGAGGCGAACGTGACGCCGTCTATCGCATGCTTAGAGTATATACATATATAGAGGGATAACAAGACATGTTGCCGGTTGTAGCAGACTCATTTTTTACAATATGTTCTAAATGAGAGAAAGGGAGACAAAAAAAATCTGTGGGTTACGGTCCTCATTTTTTGTTTTCTAGTCGATTTTCGAATTCGTGCGATGCTCATTTTTGACGTACGCGGCCACTATTGCTTTGAACTGTCAAACGCTCTGTCGGTATTTTGATGATTGTTTATCGTATTTAGTGCTAATTACATCAAAATTTATCATGCCGACTTGTGCCATGAAAGGATGTTCAAATAGAAGTGGAAAAGGTAGAAAACGCTTCAGTTATCACAGGTATTTATCAAATATTATACATTTTCAAATTAATACGTTTTTTGGTAGTTTTCAACATAAATGCACCACTATTTTTGTACTATCATTTGAGAAATTATTATAGCATTTGTTTCTGTGTAATTTAATTAACTTATACATTGGATTTATGTGATTTAAATATTTTTTTTCAAACGTTTCAATCTCAATATATCTTAAAATGTTCAAAACATGCAAACTCGACGACCTTTTACCGAGTCAACCGACATCTAGAAATAATTTATTCAATTTTTATATTACTGAAAGAATATGAAAGTGTCGTTTATTGAATGTAACTAAAAGAGATGACAATACATCTGCGCCAATTTTAAATGGTATTTTTATGACCACTTTTTGGGCGGCTCTTATAATTAAGAATGCCAGGGGTGTGCATTACCTTAAAATATTACGTATTCACTTAAATGTTATATATTTCTATATTTATTAGTGTAATCTTTTTATAATTAAATTTACAAGCATAATATAGTAATTTAAGGTTTATTTTTTTGGATTCCCGATAGATGAAATAAGGCGAAATAAATGGATCCATAAGACAGGGCGGAACAATTGTCCCCTGAAAATAACAATTGGATGTGTTTCAACCACTTTCCGAGCCGTACCCCCCCCCCCCCATGTTTTCAAAAACCTAACTCGCTATGGGTAAATATACATTTATTTCATATTTATGTACCATAAAGTCGGAAAAATCAGTGTACGTGCATGAAAAGATATATAAATGTAGAGGAAGCGAGATCTACATGCAAAGACAGAGTGATATGGTGTTCTATCCTCTCTGCCTACCTATTCGGTGAAACGGCGTGATTTCTCCAAATCACCAAATTGGAAGTGGTATCTTCACTCTATACAAAGATACAAGTTTTAATAAAGAAAACTAATAGAGATTACTGTTTTCAGTTTGCAAATCAAACAACGAATTTGTAATAGTACGGACTCTAAGATATATATACTCTAAGATCGCATGTATCAGTTACAATTCATTACGCCGTCAGAACGCGCGTTGTCCCGTGTAAACAGTGATGTAATGGGAAAAGTCCCCAGATTTGAGGAATCAGAATATGAAAGTCTAGGCATTTACAGGGCTTATGGACTGCCATTGTTTGGTTTAAGTGGTCACTTTAGACTCTGCGTAACTCTCACCATTCTCTATATGTCCTTCTCTAAAATCTTCTCCATCTCTGTTGTAATTTGTTCATCTTAATAGCTCTCTAAAGTGTAAAATCCATTTTTTTGTCTACAATATTGTATTTAAAACTAGGTTTATTTAAAGTTATTAAAATTCAACAATATTTTGAGTTTGTCCAATTTTTGTAAATAAGGACTGGATTCAACTTCCTGGGGAGCTGTTAATATTAACAAATTACAACAGAGATGAAGAACATTTTAGAGAAGGTAATATAGAAGTCTAGGTCTGAATCCAGTCCTTGTGTACAAAAATTTAGACAAACTCAAAATATTGTTCATAAATCCACCTAGTCCATGAAGAAGTATAGAAATTGAAAAAAATAATTTTTCATGCGTTGCCTAGTGTGTAGGTGAAATGATTAAAAAACACGAATCTCACCCACATAAATAAAGGTTTTAGCTGTAAATTTCACAAACATCAACAGACGGAAGAATTGAAGGGATATAGATGTCCAAATATGGGCAGAATGGTGAGTTTTACATAGTGTGTAAAGTGGCCACTTAAACCAGCCAATGACAAGTCATAGCCCTGTAGATGCCTAGACTCCTATATTCCTTCTCTGAAATGTTCTTCATCCCCGTTGTAATATGTTGTATTAGAATTGTTTAAATTTAAAAAATGAACAGTAACTGCATGCTATCCTCACTGATGGTGCACAGGGCACTGCATTAGTACTCCTACTCAATTCAGAATTCAGACTTCATGCTAGACAAACACAACACAACAAAGCAGACAACAAAATTATTATTCACTGTATGTGTATCATAAGACATTCGAATAAACGCAACACCAAATAAACTATTGAATTTGCTAAAACATAAAGTGGAAATATTCTGAGATACTTTTTTTAATTAGAATGAGACGAGTATCTAAGAAAAAATCCTGATTTCAAAAAGAATCTCCCGCATTAGAGAAATGTTTCCACGATTAAGAAAGAATCCCGCATATGAGCAAAAATCCCGCATTTGAGCAAAAATCCCGCATTTGAGCAAAAATCCCACATTTGAGCAAAAATCCCGTATTTGACCAAAATTCTCTGATTTGACCAAAAAACCCTAATTTGACCAAAAATCCCGCATTTGATCAAAAATCCCATAAATGAAAATATTTTTTTACGTCTAGAATGAATAGCGCATTTTCATTACTAGGAACTAATCTTTTCAGATTTTGTTTATTGTTTCTTATCAACATTATTCCTAGCGTGAATGCATCGTAAATATCGGTATTTTTGATATTCCGCTTAGATTTCAATTAGATGAAATTCTTAGTTGATAAGATTGACGGAGAGAGGATTAAACGAATTAAGTTGTTGTCCCATCATGAACGATAAAAACGTTGGATCAGCGATGATAAAATAAAGTAACACGCCTCGACTTTGACGGGAGAAATTAATTGTTTTGTTTACTCCGTTGACTCTCAAACTGTGAAGAATATTTAAGAAAAATACGTGGGTATTATTTCTGTACCATAACTTTAAAATGACCTCTAAATCGCGATAAAACAAACCGATCTCAACAGTAAAGGCACAGATTTAAAGAAAAGTTAAACTTTTTTGGTATTAAATTGCTTCGAATCGAAATGCGTACATAATTTTAATGATTGGCGTATCTCAATTTATTACATGATGGAAAAATTACAGTATGCTTTATTACTTTGGATGCCAGTCGGGTGACCAATTAGATTTTAGATTTTTTAGAATCTAGTTATCCAATAAGTAAACATTTAAAATGTAAAAACTAACACATTATTTCAATCAATAATTTGGTATTGGTATCATTTTATTTATTTAAAATTTTGATAAAACTATTCTTAAAGGTGGGGTCAGAGCTATACAAGCTCCTTACGTCACTGCGACCTGTGAAGATCTATCGGGACGGGTCACTGAGAATAGTTCGCGCCCTCCGAGCCCAGTCTTGGCTACTGTGTGGAAGGCGAGAGTTCTAATTTTGCTAAATCTCCCCCTCCAAGCCCAGATCCGTAAAGTATCGGGCTATTAGGTAGGGGGCGAGCTTTTTAACATCCTCAGATTCAACCAGCGTTCCCCCGAGGGTGCGGCTTATTTTATGATGTAAAGCATCACTTTCACATATAATGTGTATAGGTGTTTCCTCATCTGCACGCAGAACCTACATCTAGAAGTTTCGGAGAGGTTCATTCTAGCAGAATATAAAAACAACAAAAAACGAAATAAGAATAAAACTTTTGTTAAAAAATTAAATAAATAAACATACTATAAAAACTATTTTAATGATAATTAAACTTTTTTTTTTTTTAAATTTATTTTGAGTTTCTCCAAATGTTTGTAGACAAATAAAGTATATATATTTGTTGAATTAAACACTTTGTTTTAAAGCCACTTCAATTTATTTAATTTATTCAATTTTAATTTAATTTTTCAATTTATTTAACTCAAGTAGTTTTCAAACAAAGAATTTAATTGAATACATTTAATTATGTTATTCCACAAAGTTAATGCCGATTCAGCCAATATTATAAATAAAGTGGCCTCAAACCAGCCAATGACCGTTCATAAGTCCATAAATATGTCTTGGCTTTCAAATTTTCTTCTCTAAAATGTTCTCCATTTCTGTTGTAATTTGTTATAGTATAATTCATTTTCAGCCGGCAGATTACGCCTTTTGAAATTTAAACGTAACTTAGGTTCATTAAAACTTATATAATTATATTTAAATTACATAAAACTTTAAAACATGTTTTTTATCAGAAGTACATACTTCATTAAATGAATTTTTTGTACGTAACTATTTTTTATACGGCGTTTTATAATGGCAAAATCGTATGATTTTCTTACTGTTAATCAGACTACATTACTTCGGACCAATTCTCAACCAAATCCATATCTACCTACCCGTCCTTCCCATTTCCTAGCGCACTCCGTGTAACAATAATTCTACGTGTGAGTGCCGGAATAAACATTATATAATCAGTACACAAATAACATCCTACGAGTGAAGTGATTTTTTTTCATCAAGCGAGCTGTGCCAGCGTCCATTTAGACCACCAGATTCATACAAGCTATGCCAGCGTCTCACGACCACCAGCTTCACCAACCTGGTTCCAGCACTCATCACGCCTCATCATCAGCAGGTTAGTGGAGTTGCGCAACCTTCCATACTAACAATACAGTCAAATAACTAAATTTTCCTCCTCCTAGGACGAGGTATTCTACACCCCTCGTCCACTCCTCAACAACAGACTTAACATTTTTTTTTCATTGCGTCTGGCCCTCAGACGAAAATCGGTATACTGGGAAAACCCTCTAAATCCATTATTGAGATATTCAATATGAGACATCATTTTGAATGTTTGACTCAACAGCAGTTTTTTGTTACTTATTTTGGACATGATACATACTCATGAAACCATCATAGTTCCTCTAAATTATTTCAATGGATGAGATTTAGCCTAGTAAATAGAATTAATGTTTTTTACCAGTAAACCTTAAACTAATTAATAATAATTAGTAAGTGTTTATACACGAAAACTTAAAACGAAGAAGGATTAGTATAATTTTATCAACATTTATTTTATTTTATTATTTTTCTACTATTTTCTAGTTACCATAGTTAATATTTATAATAATGTATGCTACGACAGTGCCCTATGCACCATTTAGTGCAAAGATAGGACGTTTTAACCCTTCAGTGCCCAATTTTTCTAATTAACTAAAAACGTGTGTTTTTTTATGCAAATACGGGGAAAAATAATGAAGAAAAAAAACCTTAGTTGTTTTAATTTCACATTTTAGTTTATGTCGACAATATGCTACATCGGGCATTAAAAAGTTAAAACGTACAAGAGTGTAAGGGAAACATGAAATAACGATTCTTATAAACATTTTTTTATATAATAATAAAAGTTGCGTAAACAATTATAACTTCAAATCTTTAAAAAAAATATTAAAAATCACCCTTTGAACTTTTGCTGAATTACGCTTTTGACAGAATTCGTACCACTGACTTTTTGTTTCAAATTTTAACGAAAAAATTTACCCTGGTGGTGACTTTAATATAAATCGTAATGGCTAGTATGTATACAATATATTAAACTAGTCACCGAGTGATAAACATGTTTGAAATATCTTTTATACACCGATTATCGGTATGTAGCAGATCGTCTACATTGGGCATTGCAGGGTTAAAGAATCGCATTGTTAATCTCTCAGGCGTGTGGTAAAAATGTCGAGAGCCGTGCACTGTGTACGGCTGAGACATGGAGAGCGAATGGACAGCAAGAGAATGGCTAAAAGGATCTACGATGCGAATGTTGATGGATGCAGAGAACGAGGAAGACCGAGAAAGACGTGGCATATAAAATTCATGGAATACATGAAGATGATGTCAAGAGTAGGAATAATTGGCATGAGAAGTGCATGAGAAGACGTATGAATGTAGACAGATACCTACAAAGATACCTACGAAGGAACGGCGTCACGGTTTGTTGGTTGTTTGTTTGTATTGTAAATTTGGTTTAGGTACCCGGATCAAATATGACAAGTATAAAAGTACAACGATAAGGAAAATAAAAAAGAATATATGAATATTTTTTTTTAAATAAAAAATCATGGTATTTTATAGTTCAATCTTCGTATTGCAAAGCAAAAATGCGGAAGAAGAATAAATCATTATTCTTGGATAATATCAGCGAATAGGAAACGCTAAAAACAAGATTCCAGATGAGTAATTTCTGGTTTTAATCAACCCACAACGATTATTGTCACATTAATTGAGCTTATTATTTCAACGACTTTATTGTTACAAAATGAGTTATCTGTACCATCATCATTCTTTTTCTGCATGTAACAGTGCATAGAGCACTGCATCGATACATCAACCTCGTTGTATCTTGATCATTTTTGTCACACAAAGATATTATAATCAATCTTGCGTACGCTTCAGGTGCGCCAGTCCGGGAACAGTGAAATATTTTTAATAAATTATTTATGCTAACCTTGTCGGCAATTAAATTTCTTGCATGGTAGGCA
Source organism: Micrasema longulum (assembly GCF_059751315.1). Taxonomy (NCBI): domain Eukaryota; kingdom Metazoa; phylum Arthropoda; class Insecta; order Trichoptera; family Brachycentridae; genus Micrasema; species Micrasema longulum. The sequence continues at coordinate 40,459 of NW_028279108.1, read as the reverse complement.
AATGCCCTGACTATTAGACCAAGAGAAAAAAAAATCGGTAATATTTGAATAACTTGTGATCAAAATTACCAAGACAATACATTGCCTAATTGTATCCTGTTACCTAAACGAAATTTACATTATAATTATTTAAAATGTTCTCTTTATACCGTCACCTGCACCTAATGGTGCATAGGGCATTGCTGTAGTACCCCAATACCAGCATATATGTTAATGTTTATCCGAGAAATCTATAAAATATTTTAGACCAAAAACTCCATTTAAATCGATATTTCACTTTGACCTTTTCACCAATCGCTTACTAAGTTTTATGTTGTCTATTCAAACATACTAACCACTACTATACTGCCGTCATAAGCAAAAAGGTAGTTTTTTGTCATAAATCATAAAATGAGCTAAATATGAGGTAATGTACAAAAAAAAAATTCAAACCATTTGATACACTTTTGAGGGAATTAGAAGCAAACGTATAAACCTTCATGGAAGGAGTTACCGAGATATTTTCAAAAAACTGTGAAAAAAGAATTATGATATTTCTAATTATGCTTCAAATAGAGAATGTTAAGTTTGCGGTGTCAAGTAGTATATTTTAAACCTGTTTTGTAAGATTTAAAGACGGTTTTGAATTACGCTATTTTTAGGTAGGTAGGTTTTTATGTTTTGTTTATTTGGGCATCAATAACTAATTTTTCCAACAATGTTATGAGTATGTCAAAATTTTTGGGAGCTGTTTATATTAACAAATTACAACAGGGATGAAGAACATTTCAGATAAGAGAATATAGAAGTCTAGGCATCAACAGGACTTAGGCCCTGTCATTGGCTGGCTTAAGTAGCCACTTTACACACTGTGTAACATTCATCATTATGTCCATATTTGAACATCTATATTCCTTAAATTGCTCTATCTGTTGACGTTTGTGCAGTTAAAAAACTAAAACCTTTATTGTTGCGGGTGAGATTCATCTGATTATTGATTATATATAAATTATTTCATCTCTAAACTAGACAACGCCTGAAAATATTCTTCAATTTTAATACATCTTCTTGGACCGGGTGAATTTATCAAGAATGTTTTAAGTATGTCCGAATTTTTGCAGACAGGGACTGGATTCAACCTAGCTTGCGTAGACTTTTATTTCTTCCTTATCTAAAATCATCCCTGTTGTAATATGTAAAATAATTTTCCGTTTTTAGTGGATATTTCTGAGTTTGCTTTTAATTCTTATATAGCAATAAGCAGTAAAAAAACACAAACGAAAAACAATACAATGTTTTTGATGTTTTTTAAGAAATAACACAATATCTGGAGATCCATAAGCAAAAACTCACTGTAGATATGAAACTCTTAGGTTTTATGATTAATGACAAAAATTATCACATATCAAAATATGACGTTTGCAAATCGCTGACTTTTTGCTTATGACGACAGTATAGAGGGGATATTTAAAAAAATATTTATCTTTTATCTCCTAGTAAAATTATTAAGTAGCGGGCTTATTGTTATAAAAATATAGTATAACTGATTTCATGTTATATTTTTTAATTGCCTAACTAACTAAAACTACCACAAAATATCCTAATATTACTTTGCATACCAGAAAACTATTATTACCCTTTCCCTCATCTTATTTGGTGGAATATTGTTTTAGCGCCATAAGCGATTTACTTTTTAAAAAACGAAATCGATTGGATATAACTAATAAAGGTATATAGGGGAACACTGCTGTAGAACGTCTTAAATGTATAAGTATTTACGTTTCTAATAAGGATGGGTGAACAATATTTTTAGTAAGTCCAAAAGGCCGAATTTTACAACCTGGGCCCCCATTACTTTATATTTATTTATTTAACTTTTTGTACATAATGTTATTTGTACATTGGCGGGCTTATTGCCAAATGGCAATTTCTTCCAACCAACCAATAAAATAAAAGTTTTATTTTTATTATTCAAGTTACAGAACATATTCAATAGAAAAAAAAGATTAAAAATTTAAAGATATATAAAAATAGAAATAAACGTATTTGTTTATAAATTACCTTAAATCGAAACTATTACTCAATGGGAAAAAGGAAAAAAGAGGAAAGAGGAAAGAGGAAAAAGGAAAGGAGGAGAGATTAAGGAAGAGAAAGGAGATGTTTCTTCAGACGTGATTTAAACAGAGATAATGTAGTAACATCTTTGATGGTGGATGGGAGATGATTCCACAGTCGAGCCGCATGGACACTATATGAGTTAGAGAAGAAAGAGGAATTGTGTATGGGTATTAAGAGAGTGCCTTGAGAATGAGAACGAAGAGGTAAACCATGAACTGATAAGCGTTGAAATTTTTCACACAGGTATATAGGAGCGTTAGGACTATGAAGTACATTGAACAGAAGTGAGAGGGAGTGATAGTCTCTCCGCTGTCTAATTTTGAGCCATTTCAGTTGCCTACGATAATCAGAAATGTGGTCATATTTCCTAAGACCAAAAATGTACCTTATGCATGTATTCTGAAGTCGTTCAAGTTTACAATACAATGGGAAGCATCAATCCTTAGTGTTATCTACAAAGTAAATTAAGTTTTCTGTATGAAAAGCAGAATATGCATACAATTTTTGTAGACAAGGACTGGATTCAAGTCCCTGGGGAGCTTTTTATATTAACATATTACAACAGAGATGAAGAACATTTAAGAGAAGGTAATACAGAAGTCTAACCTAGACATCTATATTACCTTCTCTTAAATGTTCTTCATCTCTGTTGTAATATGTTAAAAAGATATTCTTACTCTATAATATTTCCCTTTTTAAAGCCCCTGGACTGATACCTGAAGCGTAAGACAGATCATCATACCTTCGTGTAACAAAAATGATCAAAATGCACTGCGATTGGTGTACCAATGCAATGCCCTATGCACCATTAGGTGCGGAAAACAAATGATAGTGATGGTGACCTGAGAGTCGCCGTCGAGTCGTAAGCGCTCGTCCCGGATTATTTTCCTTTGCACACACAAAACTGTATTCTTGGACACTGACCATTCGCCAGTAAAGTACGTGTTTTCGGTTAGGATGTTTTGGCGATCATGGGTCGATATGCTCATGTTTCCAACAAGGATGTGTTATTTTATTTGTCGGGTGTTCAATGTGTAGTGGTTATGGTCAAATTTCGGCGAATAATTGAACATTTTCCTTACCTCGTGTTAATCAACCGCAAGCCGACCAGAGCCTCGTCACTAATGCAATCCGCCAACAATAATCTGACGCTCACATACACACACGCACTAATCGACCTTTGCCGACTTTTCCGGAACTCCCACCAAAATTATCACATGCACTTTTTCGGCGTTCGAATTACGAAAATTGAAAAAAGTCCGTTCGGAAAATGTTCGCGATCGATTTGTTTACGTCGAGTCGTTTTATGGCACCTCGCCCGCGGAGTGAGCAAACGAAAAGCGACGCTACGTCGCGGCCAACGAGCAAAAGTCGCCGGAAAATAAACCACCTGCTCTCGAAGACGCGAAACTAGCGGACACCGAAGCGTCGGGACGGGAATCGAACCAAAAATCAATCAATTTGCCAAAGTTCGTCACTTCACTAAATGTAAAATGTGATCCCGTAAACGAAGTATGAACTCGTCTGTCTTGTGTTTTTAATAATTTGATAAACAGTTCTTTTTTGTTTGACCAACTCCGCGCGTAGCTGTGTTCTTTTCCTATTTTTACATTGGGGGCTGCAGATTTACTGATCACATGCATTTCACACGTGGACATAACAATAAATTTGTCGCGATCGGTGTCGGCTACGTATATATTCGTGTAACGCGGGTTCGGTTCCACTAAATCAGTATAAACAAATAAGGACGCCTCGTACGCCGACACACAACGTCATGCTATATTCAAAATGGACTAACAACTAAACTTACTAAACAGCTCACATGGAACGCGTTGCCATCTCGCGCAGTCCCGCCAATACTTGTGCCGCGGGACCGAAATAGCTATGAGCTCACTTTCCCGCGCGCTGATTGGGGAAAAGTGATGTCATTGCGCAACGCCATTGGCTGGAATTAACGTGGCACGTTCTTCACTCCCATCAGACAACGGCACTCAATATTTTTATCTGTTTTACTACAAAACATGATTTATTTCAAGTTTTAATTACGAACAGACAAAAATATTATAAATAAAGACCATAATAGTTTTTGCTTACAACTTTTATACAAACTTTAAATAAATGTAGGTTTATTTTGTTTAAAAAGGGATTTTCTAGTAAAAAAATAAGCATAATAACATCTGAAAAAAAATGTTTCACTAAATTGAATTAATTTTTTAAACAAAAAAAGTGTGTTTTATATAAACACACCGTTTTAATGATAAATCGGCGATTTAGACGCTATGTGAATGTTTGTAAAATTTAGTAATTTTTTTTTTATGTGACATAAATAACACATTAAAAGCTTCAAGGATGTCGGTAAAAATATTTTTAATTCGTAAAATTCAATTTTATACTTAAAAATCGCATTTCACCAATTAAAAACCTGATAAAATTTAATTGCCTAAACACAATATTGTGCCAAACGCTTCGCACGCAGCCGTTTGCTCCGAACAACGAAAATAAGCAACTTACAGAACAAACGAGCTACGTAAGTTGTGTGTTAACCAGGCGCCATGTTGCTCGGAGCAAAATCTTGCGATAAACCCGACCGATTGGCGATAACCAATATACCTTCTTATAATAATATTATTAGCATCTCCGCAATATAAACTTCTATCGCTTAGGATTGGGTAGGGTCAGGTTTTTATGAAGATAACATTAACTTCCACCGGGCGTCTGAATTTAATAGTTACTAAAGCTAAAAACCGTTCTTTGGAAGATGTTTGTAATAAAGCGTTATTAGGAAGAAATAACTCGTTTGAGTTTTTAGTATTTCAACTTTTTGCACTGTAATAAATCATTTATATTGAGTTGACGGGGCATAGATTGATCGAACGCTATAGAATATGTTTTTTTACTTTCTTAATCGCGGATACAACGAAAATATTCGATTCGGGTAATTAATACTTTTATTTCAATCTTTGATATTCAACACCTTTTGATATTTTTATTAAATGACGTAAATCATGTGGACAGATAAAAGTTTGTTTTAATTATTTCATAAGCAGTAATACATTGAAACGTGTACGTCTGCTGAATCAATTCAATTGATCATTATTTATTCATATTTAGATTTTTTATGTCTAATTTAAGAAACGTATACATTGGTTTTTGCATTTTAATTATTTAAATATATATTTTAATTTTGGGGCCATTTTCAACGATTTGTAAATGACTCATATTAGAAAATTGGAATCAAGTCGGGGTACAGTGGTGTTCGAACCTCGGACCGCTGATCCGTGTGTCCGCAACACTAGCCACGGAACCACAACCCGACCCGATTTAAAAAAAATAAAAAATTTTGAAACATAAATAATATGTCCTCAATGTAACCCGTGCGGGTTAAAGATTGTACATTGTTAAAATTTAATTTGCGTTTTTCACTTATTTGTTTTTTTATTTCTTCTTCTTCTCGCTTTTATCAAAAGAGTGACGGCGGACTTCAAAAATATTAATACCATCAAAATTCTTTATTGCTCACGAGTTAGACCCCATCTAGAATACGCTTCTCCTATTTGGTCTCCATTCTACAGGATTCATATTGACCATATCGAGTCTGTCCAACACCGTTTTCTAAGAAAAGTGGCATGGTTGCTCGGATTACAAAGAGGGAATTATTCCTATTTTGAAATAGAGCAATCTCTTAATCTGTCTTCATTGGAGAGACGTAGAACTGAGATGGACATTATATGCATTTTCAAAATACTTTATGCTTTAAGTGATGTCCCATCTCTGTTGCAATCAATTTCTTTTCATGTTTCCAACCGTGTCACCAGAAGTCAAAATCTGCTATTTATAAAATCTTCTAAGAGCAACTTTGGTTTTTATGCCCCAATGTCCAGAATGTGTAGACTAGTCAATTCATCACACGAATTAGAATTCTTTGGGATAGATCTTCCGGCTATTCGTAGATCTCTTCGCGACTAAACAGTGTGGGATGGATTGGCATGGTTTAGCTCTACGTCTTATGTCTTTCGTTTTTATAAATATATATTGTATAGGTACTTACCATTACTGTTTTTATTTTATTTTATTTTATGTTTGCACCACAACAAGCCAGGAGGCCCAATTACAGTGGTGAATTACATCACAGAACACCCAGGCTTGAAAAAAATCACATTTGTTTTTTGAGTTCTCACCGGGAATCGAACCCGGAACCTTCCGTCTGTGAGTCAAGCGTCTTGACCACTAAACCACGGAGGCCGCCCTTGTTCGTCATTGCTACATAGTTTTATGTTCTTTTTGTTCAGTTTTTTTCATTTATGTTTCTTCATGTAACTGTTGTAATTGGCTTAGGTTGTATATATAATAAATAAATAAAGAAATTAAAAAAATTAAACAAATTAACTGTTTTAAATAAAGGGATTTTAAAATAAAATATTTTTTATAATACCATGATATTTGTGTACAAAATTATGTCATTTTGAAAAGCGAAGTCATAAAATACCGCAAAGCGAAGTCATAAAATACCCGTTAAAAAATATTACGATAAGTGAAAAACCGTAAACTTTAAGAAAATATTTAAATTGAACCAGTACGGTAAGTTACATGTGTAAGTTTTTACTTAATTTAATTATTTAAACACCGGTGTTATAAAAATGCAACAATGTATAAATGATTAGCCGTTACCCGTGTCTTCGGTCGCGTGGTATAGAGGAGAAATTAATTAATCGATTACTTTTGTCATTTAACAAATTTTTCGGTGGAGCGGAATTTTTTTAAAGAATAAATGTAACCTGTAACGATTGCTGGTCCTTCAACTATCGCTATGCAAAAAACCACGATCGTTTAGTCTATGATGATGTAGCATCGTTATTATGTTTAGATAAAAACAAATCACTAAGAATTTTACCGAGATAGTGATATTTTTTTCGGGATGAAAAGTAGTCTATTTTACTTCTCTGCTCTCCAGCTATATCTATGTAAAAATCAAAATAATCGGTCGCTCCGTTGCAACGGGAAGGAAACAATCAATCAGACAAACAAACTTTCGCATTTATAATATTAGTATGGATGGATATGAATATAGGTATTTATTTATTGTTTATACGGACTAAGTTAATTAACAACCACAGTTACATGCAGAAAAATGTATACGAGAAACGAAACAAAAAAATTAAAAAACTAATAATGTTTATTACAAGACTGGGTTGTGGTCCCATGATGGTATTGTGGATTCACGGGCCTAAGGTCCGAGGTTTAAATCCCACTCTACCACAACTCGATTTTCATTAAATAAATTATTCCAAATTCATATGTCAATACTGGGAAAAAGAGATAGGGGTATTTTTTAATTGCATTTTTTCATGAGATTTATGGACTTAGATGTATTTTACTTAAATTAACAGCTGTGTACTATATTTAATTAAAGACTCCCGCATATAAACAGCTGTTTCTTATTTTGGCCAACTATTAAATTGAATCCTGCATATTTCAATGGAATTTGAGAATACGGGGATATAGTATTAAATATTCATGCGTTTTGCTTGACAATGACAGGTCATAAGCCCTGTAAATGCCTAGATATTCCCTTCTCAAAAATGTTTTTTATCTCTGTTGCAATAAATTTAAATATGAAAAACTCCCTAGGGAGGAAATCCAGCCAGTCCGCAAGCATTTGGACATACTCAAACATTGTTAAAATAAATGTTTTTCAAAAACGCAAAAAGTACAATCACATGAATTTTCATTCGATACTCTTTAAAAAAAAACAATCAGATCAGTTTTTTTTAATCACTCCGACGTGCAGTTGTCTTTTTCGCACAGTATCAGAAAGACACCTGCGAGGGAGTGACAGAAAAACTATGTTCAAAAACGTATTCATCAAAATGCTCCGTTACCAAATATCCTCTTAAATGTAAATTTAACAGATTATAGATGTGTACTGTGTAGCAAATATCAAGTACATAATATCTTATTACCCGATCTAATTGTATACCGTTTGAAGAACTTGCTACTTTTCACCGTTTGGCAAGCAAGCGTTATACACAATAATAACTATGCACAGTATATTAAAATATTTAATAGCTTTTATTTTTGTGTGCGTAACAGAAGTTTTAAACAATTATGCGAACTAACACTAACATAGTTGATTGTATGGTTACCTAGTTCTCTCACAAACACTACCACATAGGCTATTAATTTTTCAAATATTTTATGTCTCCGGGCAGATGAAAAATACCATTCTGTGTGGGAAAGTGAACTAGAACCCTGCGCTGCTATTCCGAACGCTCTCTCGGCCACAGAAAACACTTTTATCTCGCGTATGTAGAACAAACTATGTCCTTAATTCTCTAATGTCCCATCTTTGTCGTATTTTTAACTCGAGACAAGATCTCGACTTTTTTATTTAAGTTTACAGTGATTAAAACGAGCACTAAATAAATATTCTAGACCTTGTCTTGATGTCCCTTATGTTTGTCAATGCTGCTTTTCTTTTTTTTTTAAATGTTTTTAACTTTTCTTTAATTCTAATATTAAAACCCTATAAATGGTATGAATGGACAATGTCCGTTAATAAATAAATAAATGTAAACACCCGAGATGAAAGTTTTTTATAAGAATTTTTGAAAAGAATAGCAGCTCTGCACTGAGTGTTTTCGACTCAATGGCTACTATCAGGTAAAAATCCTGCAAACGGAAATCGAGTGGAAATTACTCCGTCACTTGTTGTTGGTAATGGTTAGTGCGTTTACCGTTCATGAAATAAATAAAAAATATGTAAATAATATAATAAAAATCAATATACTCTACGGAATTTTATATTCATCATCATCGTTCCCTATCGTCACCTTGTGGTGCATAGGACACTGCATTGGTACATCAACCACAGTGTACTTGCAACAACCTTGTACAACCCAAATTGTACTTGTTGGTAGTAAACAAATGTAATTTGGTAATGTATCCAAAATAAAACAAGTTTATTGGATTATAATTCTACTTTACTTTTTATAAAATATACAAAGGGTATATTGTGACGCGTTTCGTCTTGTTAGGACATTTTCAAACAAACTCGAGTTTGTACAAAAAGAGTTTGTTTGAAAATGTCCTAACAAGACGAAACGCGTCACAATATACCCTTTGTATATTTTATAAAAAATAAAGTAGAATTATAATCCAATAAACTTGTTTTATTTTGGATACATTACCAAATTAAATATGGAATTCTACCAATTGTCTGCATACACAATAAATAAGTAAACAAATGTATTCAAAGGTGAATTTTTCCACACTTTTCAAAATAGATGGTACAGAAATTCCATTCATGACTTCAGTAAAAAACTTAGGTATTATCATTCATAAGCATTTTGGTTGGCATGATCAGGTTAACGAAGTTAGTCGTAAACTTTATAGCAGTTTGCACTCACTTAAAAGATTACAGAATTTCTCGCCAATTAATGTTAAGCAAACATTAGTCCAGAGCTTACTTCTTCCACTCCTTGACTATGCGGATGTATGTTATCCAGATGTTAACTCTGAATTACTTGATAAGTTGGAACGATTGCAGAATATTTGTATTCATTATATCTTTGATCTTCGCAAATTTGACCACATAACCGCGTATCGTACGCAACTACACTGGCTCAGTATCAGGCATAGAAGAAACATTCACATTCTTTCACTTCTTCACAATATTTTAAATAATCCCACTTCGCCTGTTTATCTGAGAGAGCTCATCCAACCTCTTTCACAACACGGGCTATTTCTTCGTTCTAGTAACAAGAAAACCCTTTTAATACCCTGTCATCGCTCTAATTTTCTTGCTTCCTCTTGTAGTAGCCGCTCGATTGTGGAATAATCTACCCACCAATGTTAAAGACGCCCCTTTTTTATTTACATTTAAGTCAAGATTGAAATATCACTTTCGAAATATTTTAATTGTTCCTTTATCCTTCTTCTTTCCTTCCCATCCTCTCTCCTCCCTTCATAGTATAGTGTTATTTTTTTTTAATGTATTTTTATTTTGTTAATCTTTGTTTTTAATTTTTGTATAAAATTGTAACATTCTATAAGTCCATGTATTTATAATTTTCTCAAACTGAACGGTTTGGGTAGGTAGGAAGAAATTGCCTTAAGGCAATATGCCCGCTCTTATATGTATATATATATTGTATATGTATATAAAGTGTCAAAATACATAAAAACAAATATCTTGATCATTTTTGTTACATCAAGATTCGACGATCAGTCGTACGCTTCAGGTGCGTGTCCAGAGACTGTGAAACATTCTACTGTAAAAACAAATTTTAAAACTTCATGTTGCCTTGTGGATATTATTTAAATTCGTTTGAAATGGGCCACATTGTCGTTTAGAGTTAGCATTTGTAACTAATAACCCCACTGAATTATTTTACTTTATGTGCGAGAGAATAATGTGAAAATTGAATAAAAAATTATCTCTGTATAAACAGAACGTCTATTATAAAAGCCATCAACTTTGATAATGAATAATAACGACGGGGTATCTAAAAGAAAGTTAAACACAATAATCAGAACTTAAATTAAAATGTTCGCTATTATTTTTTTCAATTACCGAGTTTTTTTGCATCGCTTGACACAGAATCACTTGAAAAAAACTAAATCATGTCATACAAAAGTACATTATTTACAATTAACAGTGAATCGTCGTCAAAAACTAACTGTTAAAGCCGGAGTTGGATACAAAAAAAAGGGAATCGTACGATATTGCTATTTTGTAACACCGATCTTTTAACATTGCGCAATTAAAAAATAAATACAAATTAACGTTGGATAATCATTTTTAAAACAAATAGTGCACAGGTCAAAAAAATACAAAAAATAATTATAAAAGTAATAAAATAACTTTGTTTTTAACCACTATTTTTTTTTCCACCGACTGGTTTCAAAGCAAACAAGCTTCTTCGTCAAAGTTTACGTAATTAATTAATTAATTCCTATTTTATTTTTATCGTGTTTACTAAATACTACACGCGGACCCAATAAATCAAGCCTTTTTTTCCTTACAAGGGTGGTAATTTGATATCAATATTTTCGAAGTTAGATTAGTTTTTAATTTATTACCAAAAGAACTTGAATTTAACTCACATTGTAACAAGAGCAAAATAAGAGAGTGGCTACTTGATCAAGAGTTTATATATGAATAGTAGCTTAGGTGTAAATATTTTAATTTTTCATATATTTTCTTGTATTTAAAAAATAAATTTATTATTTGTATAAACATGTTTATTCTGATCATTCCGGCTGTTAATTTTTATCTGTTATTCATTGTTTTTATAAATGTAAATAATATTATTAAGTTAGTATAAATATAATCTTCACCAACAAGCTACAAAAAGTGCCTTGGTGGGATTTTAATTTTAGTAAAAATATAACAAGTGAATTTTTTTTAAATTGTAAAAATGCATAATTATGCTATTAAATAAATAAATAAAAAAAAATAAAAGAAAGATAGGGGAGGACTAAAAAAAATATTGTTTATTTGGTTATTAATATTTTTTTCTTATTTTATATCGCTTTATTTATGTCTGTTTCGCCAAAAATGCGCTGCCGCGCTCCCCTCGCTTCTCCTCTGCAGAAGTAAGCAACCATTTGTTTTGTTTAATGTATATATATTTTAAATTTTCATCGTTCTAAATATTTTTTTAAATATGCTAAAATGTCTTCTTGCCCATAGTGATCATCGTGGTTTTTTATGTGTACTTAGGGCATGTAATAAGATGCGAAAAATTTAATATTTTACAAGTCATTCCGGTGCTGGTAAAAGGCGCAACTCTTGACTAAAGAACTTGCGCGACTGGTTCCATCGCAGCACTCGGTCCTTGTTCAGGGCAGTTGCCAACAAAGTGAGCATTACTTCGATGATTTCCAACCTCCATCAGGGAGAGGAAATATAAAAAAAGGAATAATGTGAATTCAATAAAAAAATTAACTGTGGAAAAGTTTTAAATGTTTGTTTTAAAAAAGAAATAATTGGGTGGTATTTTTTTTTTTAATTCTAGGTAAACTTATGCCTGTGATAATCAGTCAAAAATATTATCATAAATAAATCATGTTTTAGTACAAACGCAGCACAAAAATATAAAAACCAACGCACTGATACGACACATGCTAGAGATGCTAACACCAACGTGTTCGTTGCTAGCAAAATGTATAAAAATATCCTCATTACGCTAACCAGAATAATTACGTATTGCATATTGCATATTGCTTATAAAATATAAATAAACAGATTTTTTACCGAAAAGCAAGACCATTGTTTTATTTATAGCTAAACGAAATGTTGTTTATTCATACGATACATAATAAAATAATCGCACAAGCGATATCATGTCATTAATGAACCAAGCATACTCGAGCTTATTACTTTGCACCTTAATAAATTGGACTCAAGTAGGATGAAGTAAAGAAGTCAATTCGTTTAATAATCTTATTTCTTTGGCGGCAAGGATGTAAATTAAAAGTAATGATCTTTTTTATTGCCGTGATAGAATTTTGTATTGGTAATACTGTTTCTTGCCATCGCATTTGCGCTCAGTTACAAACAATACTTAATAATCGAACAACGCTGGCAAATTGTGGAAATGTATTGAAAATCTTCAGATTATCAAATGAATTAGGCTTTGAATTTACTTATGGAAGTCTAGGCATTTACAGGGCTTATGCCCTTCCATATTCCCTTCTCAGAAATTTTTTCCCTCTCTGTTGAAATAAATTTAAATATGAACAACTCCCTAGGGAGGAAATCCAGCCAGTCTGCAAGCATTTGGACATAATCAAACATTGTTGAATTACTACCTGGTAAAAGAAGAAGTATAAAAACTGGAAAATTGTTTTCAGGCGTTGCCTAGTAGGTGATTTGGTTCAGCCGGATGAATCTCACCCACGTGATAAAGGTTTCAGCTCTTTTACTTCACAAAAGTCAACAGATGGAAGAGTTTAGGAAATGTGGATGTTCAAACATGGGCAGAATGGTGAATGTTACACAGTGTGTAAAGTGGCCACTTAAACCAGCCAATGACAGGTCATAAGCCCTGTAAATGCCTAGACTTCCATATTCCCTTCTCAGAATTTTTTTCCCCCTCTGTTGAAATAAATTTAAATATGAACAACTCCCTAGGGAGGAAATCCAGCCAGTCTGCAAGCATTTGGACATAATCAAACATTTTTGAATTTACTGCTTGGTGGTAGTGACATTATTTCCAAGAATTATCCTGTGAATTGACCTCCAAGATCCTGCGATTTGACACCGTTGGATTAATTTACTGTCGGCCACTCCAATTTTAAAATTAAATTAGTTTTATAATCAAAAGAGTTGCCACTGTTCAATTTGTTTTACCAGTAAGGAGTTTTTAAATTTTGGGAAACAATTAGTGTAGTTGTATTTTTACGCTACGGGGCTCTACTTAAATTTAAGCAGAACTCAGCGAAGAAAACTTGTGACGTCACGTGCGGAGTAATTGCAAAATTATAAAATTAAATATAACAATAGCGATGATAATACTATACATAAAACTAAAAATCTGGGTTAGTTTGATAGTGTATTAATCGATAGAATGTTTAAAAACCAGTAAACTCCCGCACTGTAGGGTTTCTTTTTCAATGTTTACGATTTACAAATTTTGGAATTGTATAACGAAGTGTTCTTCGGCCATACATGTTTCTAAACCTCGGTACTGACAATTTGACAGTACCTACAAGAAAGAAAAAAAAAAAATATATATATATACATATATATATATACATATATATATATACCTTTTCTTGTAGGTACTGTCAAACTTATACCTAGAAACAAATTTGAGCCATAAAAGTAGCATTTACGGACAAGCACCCTTGCTTCGCAAAAAGTTCAGGTACCTCTTCCTTATCTGTTGATTAATTTTAGAGCAGAGTTTTGTATAAATTGATTTTTAATTATTGGTTTTACAAGAAAAGCCCCACCGATTTAAAATGTCTTTAAATCTAATGAAAAGTTCTAAACATGTACATTTTTACCAGTAATTAATATTGTATTGAAAAAAAGAGAGGTGTAATAACAATTAGACTATTAAAATAATGAATATACTACATACCTGTATTTTTTCTCAGCGACATTTCGACAGCAAAAATTCAGGAAGTTTCAACGGCAATATTTCATTCAAACTCACTTCAACTTGATACAAATCATTCTGATTAGTGAAACAGGAGTCCTATAATATTTGATACTTTGAGTCACTGTCGAAAATAATGACAAGAAATATTAGTAGGGCATAAAACGGCAAGTATCATATTTGGTACCGCGGGCCCGAAGACGGTAAAATACATATTTATGTATTTAGTAGACTGCAATCGGCCTAATTTTTTCAGAAAATAAAAGTTCTCGCTATACCTTCTTAATTGTATCCACATCTCATTTTGTAGCTTCAAAAAGTTTGTAATAAAAACATATTCATTCCACAGGATGCGGCTAGTGAAATAATGATGATGATATGCATACAGTAGTGATATAGTAATAGATCAAAATGAAATATGTGTACAATGTGTACATATAAGTTGCTTTGCAACCGCTTGAATAGTATAGTCAAACTCCAATTATCCAGATTAACGAGTGCCAGATTTTATTACTTTTGAAAAAATACAGCAAATTGGAATCACATAAAAAATTTACCCAAACGTGTCCAGCAAAGTTGATTGTAAAATGAAATTAAAATTTAAAAAATCTCCATTATTTTTTTGTTCCCTGATAACGATTCGGATTTTTGGCAATGCGGACGAATAGAGTTCCGATGAACGGAGTTCTACTGTACCATTAAAAATCAAAATCAACCCCCTTTCCGCATCCAGTGGTGCATAGGGTAGTGCATTGGTAAACCGAATGCGCGAAGGTAAGGTGATAAGTCTTACGCTTCAGGTGCCAGTCCAGAAGAAATATTGCAGTTTGAACAACCAATAAAATCAACATTTCACGTCCATCCTGCAAAAAATCGAACTCAGTGTAGCTCAATTTCATTACTATCGACGTGCTTAAAAACATGCTAAGCATTTGAGCGATCACAATGAACAATAATGAACATGCTTAAGTTATCGCAGTCATAAGTCAACGCGTGTGTAATCTCTAAGTCAACGCTCGTGTCGGTTTGTTTTTTGTTTTCCTCGTAAATAAATACAGTTTACTGGCAAAAAATCAGCGTTTACTATTAAAAATAATACAATAGTAAGGAGTATCTAATACAAAAAAGTATAAATTAAATTATAATTACAATGGCGACTGGTTTTCTTGACATTTGGCTTGCCAACCGCCGTCTTAATGCAATAAATAGCATAATTAACAATAAATTAATAAATAAAAAAAGCAGTTTTGGAATATTTTTCATATTTACACCGGTGAAATTCAAATATGTAATTGCGCAGCAGGATTATACGTTGCGAAAAAATATTTTGACATTCAATATTAGGTATTCACGGATGTTCCATTGTGATCGCGAATACGATAAACAACTATGATGAGAAATTGTTATCACGTCGCTTATTAGCACATCGATAGTTATTTGTGATTGAGCTATTGAAGAAGTTTAAATTTGAAATAGTCAGTATCGGAAAAGAACCGTACAGCCTACAATAGGAAAATTTCACTTTTTTTTACAGTTATAAATTAATTAAGGTATATGAAATACTGATGCGTAAAAAAATGTACTTATTAGTAGCATAAATGTATGTTCATTATTATATTTTGTACCTCTTACATTATTTTTATATAACTTTTTTCCTTTCTTATTCTTTAAATTTAAATTTATATTGTTTCTATTTACTTTATTTTTATTACTGTGATAAATATTTTTTTTAAAATTTTATTTGCCACTTCTAAGTGCCTAATATTTCTTAATTGTTGAATTCCTTTTTTTATACCGATAGTGTACAATCAATACCTTACACATTCAAAAAAATATTTTTCAATTCCCGCGAAAACGGTTCATTGCATTGGCCACGCCCCTAATACGTCATGATTCGATTTAATGTTAACTTTTTTTGTGACCGTTTAAATTTAAATAGAACGTTGTGACGAATCTTGACGTCACAACTATCAAGGCTAAACATTTCGCGTTTTTGTTGAGACGTATTTTTAAATAACTTTTTTTTTATATCACGAATAAAAAAAATTGTTTCCACAATATCCATGTTGATTTAAAAAATACAGTTAATATTTCTAAATCCAATTTACATGTTTTTATCGGTATCCGTAATATATTTGCTGTGATCAAAGACACAAATAGGTATTAAATTTAATTTTTCAACGAAGCTCTAAGTCTCTATGGATGACTCGTCTTTTTTTATTTTAGATTCATCAACATTTTGAAATACAAGTCTCATAAAAAAATAAGAAATGAATTATCTCATAATGCTCGTGTAATTCTACCCAGAGCCAGTGGCTAAATTTTCACGTGTAATTAAATTCAATTGTAAAAAACATTGGCACGCCCATCGCCCATCCATCAGCAGTCACAGCATGATAACGCTACACGCTATAATGTCCTTTACTAATCGGAATACGCCTACCTTACAAATCCAAAATCGCTTGCAGCGAGTTTCTCGGAATATCGCTCAATGCGCTCTGTGGCCTATGTCAGACGGACCAGAGCGTACAAATCCACACGGCATGCGGCACGGTTAATTTAGGGTGGATTGATTTTTATTAGATTACCGTAAAACTTCAATCCCAATATGCAGAAATCCGGCAAATTACGGCAATATTTTGAAAGAAAACGCAAAATTTAATATATTATTTTTTTTGTTGCTTTTGAAATAATACAACGAATCGGAATCACATTAAAAACTTACTTAAACATGTCCAGCAAAGCTAATTGCTCTTAAGAAGAAATTCGTCTACGAGCAGCGAGGTCCTTATTTTAAGGATTTATTTCCTGATAACGGTCCGTGTATTCGGCAATACGGATGACTGGAGTTCGGATAAACGGAATTCGTCTGTAGTTTAATTTTTTTTTTTTTTTTACACTTTAAACATTGATAAATAATAGAAATAATATGACCTCACTCGTGCCGAGTATACTTTTTCCTTTCTTTTCTTTTTTTTACATTTGAGAATATACAAAGAAGACTAAAAATACAGTGATAAATAATAAAATGTTCAGATAGTTTAAAGCACTACGTATTTAATAATAATATTTTGAGCTGTCCAAATTTTTGTTGACAAGGACTGAATTCAACTCCCGGGGAGCTGTTATTAACATATTACAACAGAGATTAACAAGAATCGGGTTGTGGTCCTGTGGCTAGTGTCTCGGACTCACGGACCAAGGGTCCGTAGTTCGAATCCTACTCTACCCCAACTTGATTCCCATTTTCTAATACTGATTTATTTACAACTCGTTAAAAATGGCCCTCAAAATTAAATATTTGGGTAAATCAGAAGAACGCAAATATTTATTTTTCAATTTAAAAAAAATTCAAAAAAAAAAAAAAACATTTTGGAGTAGGTAATATAGAAGTCTAGGTATCTACAGGGCTTATGACTGGCTGGTTTAAGTGGCCACTTTAGACACTGTAAAATTCACCATTCTGCCCATAAATGAACATATTTATTCCTTCAATCCTTTCAAATTATTATTTTCATAAAATTAATGGCTATTCTCAGGTAAAACCCCGGCAAAGGGAAATCGTCTGGAGATTATTCGGCATCATGGTGTTCTGGTTAGTGCGTTTGCCAGGCGCTAAATCATCACCACCATTCCTTTATCAGGCACGGGGAGCACGGGGCGCTAATTGGCTATCTAATTTCATTGTATCTGGATCATTTTTTTTACGTGAAAGGTAAGGTGATCAGTCTTACGCTTTAAATGCCAGTTCTGGGAAAACGGAATATTACAATAGAACTAAATTCAAAACCAATACTTAAAATCCTCCTGCCAGATATAAAACTCAGGACCTCAAATATGGTCGACGAACGACACTCGATTTACTTTTGCGGGGTTTTTACCAACATTTTCGTCTAGGGTTTTGCAACTTATTTAATATATTTTTAAAAATATAATAAGAATCAATCCACCCTTATTTTGTGGATTTGTACAATCCGTCTGAATTGGACCTTTTTATGTAGGGAGTTTCAATATTGCTTGCTTATGATGGCCTTTAAATTTCTGAACGGGTTAATTTATGCAGAAAGCAGCCAGCCATGGAAAAGTGAAACTGAGATAATAGCACCTTTGTGAAAAGAGTGATTAAACAAATCTCCACAACAGTTGGAATGTTTTTGACTTTAACAAATGATAAACAAGGAATATATTAGTTTTTTTTAACATCACAAACAGGAATTCAATTATGTATTTGACCAGTTTTAATGATTGTTTAATTCGTTAAGATTTTAATATTTGATTTTTTAGTGCTGAGGGTGTTTTCTGCAAATTGAGAAATACCGTTTTTGTGATTGCTACCATTTTCAGAGGGTGATTAAAACAATTTTTCGCATGAAAGCGGTTTGGCTGTTTTTAGCAGAACATAGAATTGACCTTACTGCACATTTTTTTTAAATTGTAGACAAGCTGCTTTCTGCATAACTATGTTCAATTGTTCTTCCTGAATGCAGGACAAATTTACCGTTGATTATGCCTGTGTGGAGAATGATTGGTCTGTTGAACAGCCTACCGAGAGAGGTGGATATATTCCGTGCTGGGATCACCAGCTTTAGACTCTTCCTCTCTAACTATGTATCATAATGGGCCTTACTTTAGATTTCCTTATACTAAGTTCACATTAAGAAAAAACTAAACCCGATTCAACTATTTATAACCGATATAAAAAAAAGCTTACTTAAAAAATATTACCGGGAATAACAATTCACAGGTTATTTCATTCTTCATTTTTTTAAACAGTCAACACTGATATGTGCGCGTGCGCAGTAACTTTTATAACAACAACAAGCAAACGTCAAAGTCAAATCGAGACTACTGTCAGTGTAATGGAGAACATGGAGAAAACCGTTAAAAAATAAATCAAAATTGGGAAGAAGAGGGAAAATTAAAAACGAGTTCTTTAATTTATTCGTGTTTCATTTTTTATGACTCTTATTTAAAATATAGACAAACCTATAACATTTCAGATATTATTCCAACAAATTATTATTAATCCCTTGAAGTAGGTTGCAGGACTTCAAAATTGTTTAAAATTGAAAAAAAATCTGATAAACTATCCATTTTGATTACCAAAAAATATGACTTTTAACTTTTGACAGATCGCGTGCTTATCCAGCCTTATACCACACAATGTGCAGGTATAAGTTTTTATGGTCGCTACCCCAGATTTAAACCGAGTTAAACTCTATGCGAGGTTTATAAGTAATATTTTATACTATACTATCATTATTCTACCACTATTCTCAAGTTTAACTTTATACCTGATTTATAAGTAAGGCCCAATGTGTATTAGTGACTTATTCATCTTTGTTTACTATTGTTTTTAAGGACTATATGTTGGACCTTAATAATCTATTGTAATTTTTGGATGTTTTTGTAATCACCTACTAATATAATTTTTGTACATTTTAATTGGCAGTAATGCTGTATTGTACATTTAAATAAAAATGTATAAATAAATTAGAATGATTTTCGGATTTTAAAAAATCAGTATGTTGATAGATGTACAATGAGTTTTTCTGGGTTATTATGCAGTGTTGTTCATACTCTTTACCGATGTTCCGGATCACATTACTTAATGACGACATAACCCAGGAAAAGTATTATTTGTGCGTTTGAACGGCCGATGCCGTGAAAATTTAAGAAATTTATATCGATTGATTTCACAACAGGTATTAAAAACACGTTTTTAAGTAGGAAATATTGAAATCCAGATTATTTACAAGGCTTACTGGATTAGATGATCACTTTACACATCGTGTAACATTCACCATTCTGCCTGTTTATTTATCTAGTTAGTTGTAGTAATTTTATTTTCTTGTTTCTTAATTTTCGCATATGCTTTTTCTTTCTTTTCTCTATTCATATTAAAATTAATATTTATTGTTTTCTTCCGTAAAAAAAGTTTTTGAACTTTCCCCAACTTTGGAAATTTTCTACACAACCTTGTAACTTTTTGACTTAGTTCACTTAAATTATTCACTCTGAATTTATGGACGTAAGTATTTGTATGTCAAAAATCGGAGAAAGTAAGAAACCCGGAATCGGCAAATAAAAGCTAATACTGGAAAAAATTATATTCAAAATGGTCCTGTTAAATACGATAATTGTATACAAGATTAATTTAATAATCTGAACCCATTTAACGTAAAATTTGTTGTTGTTTTCCTAAAATAAATCAAATAAAATGCACGGAGTTATATTGTTTCGAAGAAATAAAGATAACCTTTTAGGGGCAATTTCGAGTCAGTTTTCTCTATCTAATGTTCAACTCAGTGACCCTTTTGAGATACTAAAATGTAAACTTCGTTATAAAAGTGTTTAATTACATAAACAAATACTCACTTTCTTTTAATATAATAAATCAAATATATATTTGACAATCTACGGGAGTTATAAATATTCAATCAAATCATTACTTATGATTTATTTACGCACTTTTTTAGACATCTTTAATTTTAAAAGTTGTGATTTGGGGTCATCTGTCAACGCTTCTATAACTCTGTATTTACGCATGCGTACAAGCTGAATAATAGCTCAGCATACTTTTCCTTTGAAGGGGCGTCTTAATTCCGACTAAGATAAATGGACAGAAAGAATTATTTAAAAGGGGGGTCTTATTTAAACTAAGAACGCGGTAGAGATTTCATTTTCATTTATTTTTATGTAAAATTGTAAAACTTGTGTCATTTATTATGCCACTTAATCAAATTTGATTTATCGACTTAATTTTGGGGGTAGGCAGCGGAAAAATGACAAATTAACAGTTTGCATTTTTTGGACCACAATAGGCCAGGAGCATTGAATTAAAAGTAGTCATACCTAGAAACTGCATACGCGCATCAAACGGAATGCGCCTTAACTACTCTTAAAGGAGTAATTTTACGTTTTGACCCATTAGTTTCTTTGTAGACGTCGCTCAGTACGCAACTCCCGATTTAAGTTCAACTATGCTGTGTTGGGTTGTTTTAAAGCGTAGAAATACTGCTGAGATAAAAAAGAAACAGTATCGCACGCAACTACACTGGCTCAGAATCAGGCATAGAAGAAACATTCACATTCTATCACTTCTTCACAATATTTTAAATAATCCCACTTCGCCTGTTTATCTGAGAGAGCTCATCCAACCTCTTTCACAACACGGACTATCTCTTCGTTCTAGTAACGAGAGAACCCTTTTAATACCCTGTCATCGCTCTAATTTTTTTGCCTCCTCTTTCACAGTAGTAGCCGCTCGATTGTGGAATAATCTACCCACTAATGTTAGAGACGCCCCTTCTTTATGTACATTTAAGTCAATATTGAAATGTCACTATCTAAATATTTAAATTGTTCCTTTATCCTTCTTCTTTCCTTCCCATCCCCTCTCCTCTCTTCATAGTAAAGTGTTATTTTTTTTTATATACATATATTTATTTTTCTTAATCTTTGCTTTTAATGTTTGTATAAAATTGTAAGATTCAATATGTCCATGTATTTATAATTTTCTCAAACTGAACGGTTTGGGTAGGTAGGAAGAAATTGCCTTAAGGCAATATGCCCGCCCTTATATGTATATTTATTGTATATGTATATAAAGTGTCAAATAAATAAACAGGATGGAATCACATTTCATGTGGAAGTGGCAAATGCATGTGTAAGTAGAAAATGTATTACTTAAAAATTTCATTTTGTTTCCATCTGTCAGATTGTCAAAGAAAACAAAATTGACAATTCGTTAGTTTTACCAGGGTGGTCAAATTTTTATCGCTACTATGCTCATCAAATAATATTTAACATGACATAAAAATATCCGCTTTAGGTAAAATAAAATTTATTACATTTCTTAAGTTCAAAGTTAATTAATTAAAATACTCTTATTAAATGACCCCTTACTTATCTACTCGGTTGTGTCAATCAATATTTCCGCGTGTACAATACAAGTTTATATAACACAACCCTCCGTACTTGAATCGTTTGTCTTAACCACTACACCACGTGAGGTTAATTAGTAGTTATTATTAGTTGTTATTTATTTACATTATTTAAAGAAGAAACTTTTTGATGCTTGTGTTCTCCCTGTACTGACATATGGCTGTGAAACTTTTGCGTTCACGAAAAAAAATTTACACAAATTATCAGTGACACAGAGAGCCATGAAAAGGAGAATGCTGGGTATTTCGTTGAGAGGCAGAAAAACCAATACATGGATTAGAGCGAGAACAAAGATTACCGATGTGGTCTATAGGGCTGCCAACCAGAAATGGAGCTGGGCTGGTCATATAGCCAGAATCACAGACTCTAGATGCACCAAAAAAGTCCTGGAATGGCGACCCAGAACGGGTAGAAGAAGTGTCGGCAGGCCTCAGACAAGGTGGTCTGATGACATAAGACAAGTTGCAGGAAGTGGTTGGATGCGGTTGGCTCAGGATAGGGAAATATGGAGACTATTGGATAAGAGACGCTGATGATGATGATGATGATGATTTAAACAATGTTTTGAGTATTTCCAAATGTTTGTAGACAGGCTAAAATTTCCATCCTAGGGAGTTATTTAGATCTAAATTTGTTGCAACAGAGAAAAAAAAACATTTTTGAAAAGGATATACGCAAGTAAAGGTATTTACAGGGCTTATAACCGATCATTGGCTGGTTTAAGTGGCCACTTTACGCACTGTGTAACATTTACAATTTTGTCTGTATTTGAACATCCTTATTTTATCAACTCTTCCATCTTTCGACTTCAGTGAAGTACTTCCATGTAAATATGGATGTTCGAATATAGGCAGAATGATGAATGTTACACTGCGTGTAAAGTGGCCACATAATCCAGCCAGTAAATGAATCGACTTCCATATTCCCTTCTCAAAAATGTTTTCCCTCTTTTGCAACAAATTTAGTTATTTTTAAAATAAAAGTATAATGAATTTACATTTTTATTATTTAGCAATAGGCACTGACGTGCTTTTATTCATGGACAAGTTATTCCTTTCTAGCTACATCTTAGATTTAACGAATATTGCGTTACCCTCCATAATGAAAATACTTATGTAGCAAATCACGATACAGCGGGATGACAAACTTCAGCCCTCCGGGAAATTGGATACAAAAGATGTTTTCTTGCGCGCGGTAAACATTAGAGCATTAAATTGTTTGGCAAAGTTTCTTAAGAATGTACGAAATTTTTATTTTTTTTAATCGCACTACTTTAAACGACGTCACTGCTTCATATGAACCATTCAATGATATTAGATCTGTGAAGAATATCCATAATCTAGTTGAAAAAGCTCAGTTATATTTTACTGTTTTTTTTAGTTTTTTTTTTAGTTTTTTCCCCACAGAGATCCTCTATATTGATAAACAGTGTGCTTTCCATTTACAAAACAATGTGCGAGCGATCACATAACTGTCTTCTGAGTCAGTATACAGTTTTACATTACGTGTTCTGGGTTCGATTCCAATACGGGTGTAAAACATAGATTTTGTAGCTGGTTCTACACTGCATTTCACTATCTTTGGACTGACTAAATGATCTAAAGCGTAATTCTGATCGCCCTATCTTCCATGTAACAAAAAGGATTCAGAAACGCTGCATTTGGTACACCAATAAATATTTGGCATTGTATCAATATTTAAACCTACTTAAAATATTGATGATCTACCATCTGCTATAAAAATAAGTATAAAAATCGGAAAGTGTTTTCAGGCGTTACCTGGTAGGTGGAATAATTTAGCCTAATATATTTCATCCACATCAATAAAGCTTTCAGCTCTTTTACTTCACAAATTCAACCGATGTAAGGGTTGAGAAAATGTGAATATTTAAACATTGACAGATTAGAAAATGCTACACAGTGTGAAAAGTATCCCAGTAAGTCATAAGCCCTATAAATGTCCATATTCTATTCTTAAAACTATTTTTCCTCTCTGTTGAAATATTTTTTTTTCATTATTCATGTAACCCATTATCATGATATTCACACCTACAATATGCGTAACTCGGGGAATCTTCGTGTATCCAAGTTTCGCTCAACGAAGTTCGGCAAAAGCTCTCTGGAAAATATTGGCCATTCCGAAATTAATAAACTGCCCGATGAGCTAAAACACGAAAAGTCCAATAGCAAGTCCTAAAAAGTCTCAATGTTTTATTTTTGAACTTAAATCTTTTTGATAGTGATAATTATTAATGTAATTTATATATTTGGATGGTGTAAAGTACTATGCTTTATGTTTCTTATATTATATTTTCTTACTATTTTGGATGTATTAACCATGTATGTTTTTTTTTTCATAGAGTTTTTATTCAATAAAATATACACATTATTACTATATTAATTTTTATATTTATTTACAATTTTAAAAAACCCGTTAGGGTTACATTAGAAATTTAATATTGTCTAGTCATTTTATGTCTCGTCTAGTCTAGTTAGTTCAGTCATCATGTGCATTTTCAGATTGATTTTAAATTTGTCTCCAGTAAAAGTTTTCAAGTAGTAATGTAGGTCGTTGTAGTGTTTAAGTCCATTATGTAGTATTTTTGACTGTCCTGTGTTTGTCTTTGCTTTTTCAATATGATAGTGTTTTTGTTGTCTGGTGTTATATTTGTGTATGTCAGCATTTTTGACTAATATTATGTCGTCGTCTTGTATGTTTCCCAGTGTTATTTTGTGCACAATTTTTAAGGTCTCAATTTTAGTCAAGTAGTTTATGTCAAACTGGTGTGTTTTTTTGTACAGTTCAGTCGTAGAGGTCAGGTAGGGTAGGTTGTATGTTAGTTTAAGAATTTTATTTTGTTGTCTTTGTATTCTTGTTATGTCTGTCTTGTTAGCAGTTCCTCAGAAGGCGATCATGTAACTCAATTTACTTTTGACATAGGCTTCGTACATCATAATTTTTTCCTTTCTCGGTATAGAATCTTTAATTTTGTAGAAGAGGCTATAATACATTATAAAGAAAACAAAGTATAAAAAAAAAAATTGTCCCTATAAACTTTTTAATAATAGTTTGTCATCGGGTGCTCAGACATTAGTTTTAATGAATAATCAAATAAAAAGAGGACAGATATAATACTGTATACGTATAAAATAATAAACATAAATTAAAAGAAAAAAATGAACAGATAAAAATAGCTTGGAGAAATATATTTTTTTTTGAAGTAAGTAAATAGAGTAAAATAATGCAATTAAAATTAAAGAATAGCAATTTACTAGAATATACGAAAAAAATTAAACACGTATAAATGTATTGTGTATTGTCACAAAAATGTTTTCTTTTTATGTACGGTCCCAAATGAGTTTTTTTTATGAAGTACATATAATATCTTCTGTGTGTATGATTTTTTTTTTTTTAATAGAGTCTTTATTCAATAAAATATACACATTGTTACAATATTAATACATTGTAAAGAAAACAAACAAAACAATTATTAAAATATATTTTGTCCCGATAAACTATTCAATAATCGTTTGTCATCGGGTGCTCAGACATTAATCAGACGTTAAAAAAGAGTACAGACATAATACTGTATATGTATCAAATAATAAACATAAAATGAAATAAAATAATGAACAGATAAAAATAGATTAAAGACATAAAAAAAATAAAGTAAGAAAATAGAGTAAAATTATACAATTAAAATTAAAGAATACCAATTTACTTGAATATATTTTAAATATAAGAAAAAAATCAACACATATATAAAAAATGTGTGCTCATAAATGTAATCAAAACAAGATAAAAAATAAACAAAGTTAATCAAAAATTTCAGTTCATATCTACAGAAAAAATAAAAATAATACCAAAATCCAAAGTACCTTATAATTAAAATTCAGATCTATAAAATGTAAATAAAATAAGAAATAAATAAAAGAAAGGGTTAACCTAAGAAAATAACAAAAATGTATTTAATGAGAGGTATTTTTTTTTCTACATAAATAATAAATCAATATGGGAACGTTCTGTCTACCAACCACTTACATAATAAAAACATAATTTTATTTTTAGTGTTACATGTTTTCATGTCAAGTGGTAACATATTAAATATTTTTGGAACAATATAATCCAACGTACGTTGTCCATATATATTTTTTAATTTTGGTACAACTAGGCCATCAACAGATGTAAATCTTCTTAGATAGTTAGATATTAATCAAATAAAAACTCAACAAGATTGGGTTTCTATCTTTTTTCTTGCAGTTTAATGATATTGACTGAAATATTGTGAAGTGTTACAAAGTGGACGCCAATAGAAGCAATAAAATACATAAACTGGCCTACATTGTTAATAGAATGGCTTCAAAGCTTTCGTTTGCGTCAGTCAAATGGTCGTAACGCCTAGGAAAGTAATGTCAAGAATGTCGCATTCGCCAAAAAGCCGCTTGGCAGATACTGCGCTCTTAATCCATTGCTTAATCACTTACGATGAAACGATAGTTAGTATTAAATTTGTCGTCTTCTCGGAACTGAGCTTTGAGAAGTTTACTACCCAAATATCTACTGGTAAGAGGGCAGCCCGTAATATAATTCATTAGTAACATCCCGTTGCTTAATAAAAGTTACTTGATGGTGTTATCTTAGCTTTTTTACATTAGGCAATATCACAGCCAACGTTATCGTGAAACTCCACAAGTAGGCTTCAAATGACAGCATGTTTCATTCCGCCGAAGTGCAAACAACATGTTTTATATCACCCGTCGATGGGAAAGGTGCTCTCCCAAAACTGTAGTAGTGTTCTTGTAAAATAATACAATTGTGTACCACTGATAACAAAGTTTTATTTTCACAATAATTTATAATGCAGTGTTACGCAGTAAATGCCGATTCAATTGATAACAAAACCAAGTAAATTGGGTGCCGTGCGAATTGAAGCTGAGAGGCGTCGAACGATAAACAGCAAAAACGTCCCCAATAAATATTGTGGTTAAGCTGTGACGATAGAAAATTTATCGATATTTATTATAATTATTATAAAGCATAAACTTGGTATTTTAAAACTAATTATTTATAATTTTAATTTTCAATCTAACAATCATTTGAGTCTCCTATTTTTTTTTTAATGGAATAACCCGCTAAGCCTCTATTTTGAGGCTTGTCAGCAGGTGGGATAGAGGGGATATGAAAGGTGGTAATGAAAAATACACCACAACACTCAGACCAATCGAGAAAAAATCTTTCTTGGATTTTTTTCTTGTAACCGGCGGGAATCAAACCCGCGACGCCTGTTTCACAGTTAGCCGTCTAACCAACTGCGCCTGTCTAATTTTTGTAAAATTGCATAAATTTTCTTAGTGATGCACAATGAAGATTACTTACATGAGATTGATTTTTTACCAAGTTTACAATAGTAAGAATAATACATAATCCAGAGCTTTAGAGATTAAGAGGAAAGGCGGTCTGACTTGTCTTCATTCAACGTATTCTCGTATTTTCTCCCTGCATTATTGCAAGAGTGCCGATTTCATTTTGCTTTTTTATGATAAATTGTTGACCATCCAAAAACCCAAAAAGCACCCAATTTTATCTGCTGTATTTGATAAATATGATAAAAAATTCTGAGAGACACAGTAAATTTAATTCTGCTATTTTTTCTAAAAAAACTACCAAAATCGGTTCAGTTTTGATTGCGAAAAGCGGGACAGCGAAAGTCGATTTTGTCGATTTGAGTTAGGAAAATCAGTCCGACGTGGAATTGTTTTTTTACCACAGTATAGGAGAGGCATTTTCGAGAGAGTGTCAGAAAAACAATGTTCAAGTAAGAAATTCCCAGACACCGCCTATCCTTTTAAACGTCACCTATTCGTTTAGAGGCTGTCGGCATTGAAAAGAGAGCGAATTCTCTAGTATATGTACTTGTTTTAGAACGTTTTTAAAGCGCCCCCTGTTGGCCGGTTATGCATTTCGTGCAATGTTAAGGCACATTTATTTTATTTAAAACTTCTCATACAAGATTAATTAATTGTTTATGATATTAGTTTTTAATTTAACTCTACTGCGTTTACTGCCAATTAAAATCGCGGCTTTCTGAAAATAAGTTTTCTAGTACAATAAAGTTACCTACGTGATTGTTGACCAATAAAAGGTTTTTTAGTATGAGCGAAACCGATCCAAAGATCCTCGGTTACAAAACTTTTTCGGGTATGTGGAGGAAGTGCTTTTACTGATATAAATTTTCAGTTTAAGATTTGTATGCGTCTTAGAAAAATGGATGAATAAAAACACATATATATTGATTTTTCCTGGGCTCTTAAACATATAAAATTGTCTTGTCTTTGAAATACATTTGAAATTCAATAAAGCGAACATTTATTAAGTGTTTTCAGATTAAAAGGACCGCGCAATTATTTACAAATTATGTTTTGCAAATGAAATTTCAACAATTTTATTGCCGTCAATTGGTCGGGGATATTCAAGAAACGTAAACATATTAATTTTGTATCCGCCTAAGATTAATGGTGTATTGGTCTAATAAAAGGTGACTTTTTTATAAACATACTATTAACTCTGTGTCCAGGCGGAGGAATAATACAGTTCTGTGTGTGAAATAGAACCAGAACCCTAGATTAGTGCTTTCACTCTACGGCTTCTCTCAGGTAAAAATACTGACTAAGGAAATAAGGATTTAAGCCCGCCTCGTTGTCCGGAGATCGAAGTGTTTACCTACTATTTTTGAGGCCCTGGGTTCGATTTCTGACGGACGTGAAATATTGTTTTTTTTTAATGGCAACATTTCACTGTTTCTAGACTGGCAGCTGGGCTGCGATTACAAACGCTATATTCATCGGTACGCATCGCGTCGGTACAAAGGTAAATCGAAATTTATTTAATTACGAAAATTCAACAATTTTTTGAGTTTTTCCAAATTTTCGTAGACAAGGACTGGGTTCAACCCCCTAGGTAACTGTTAATGAAGAACTCTTTTGAGAAGGTAATATAGATGTCTAGGCATCCACAGGGTTTAAGACCTGTCATTGGCTGGTTTTAAGTGGCCACTTTACACTGTGTAACATTCACCATTCTGCCTATATTTAAACATCTTTATTCTTTTGATTCTTCCATCTGTGGACGTTTGTGAAGGTAACGAGCTGAAACCTTTATTGTTGCGGGTGAGATTCATGATTAATTATTTCACCTACATACTAGGCAACGCCTGAAAATATTTGTCAATGTTTATACTTCTTCTTGGACCAGGTGGATTTATCAACAATGTTTTGAATCCAAATTTTTGAAAATAAGAATGGATTCAACCCCCTAGAGAGCTGTTTGTACATATTACAACAGAGATGAAGAACTTTTTAGAGAAGAAAAAGAATAAAAGAAAGAAAAACTAATATAACAAAAGAGATAAAGAACTTTATAGAGAAAAAAAAGAAAAAAAACTTCATCTCTGTTGTAATACGTTAATATTATATGTTGATATCATATTGGGTATTATACTTGACACTAAACTTTCTTTTACAATTCACATTGAACATGTTATCAATAAATCCTTAAAACTTCTTGGGTTTATTAACAGAAGCACAGCTGACTTCAAAAATATAAATACCCTTAAAACTCTCTTCTGTTCCCTGGTTCGCCCGCACATAGAGTATTCCTCTGTTATCTGGTCTCCATATTATGATGTTCACATCAAGAATATTGAATCAGTTCAACATCGTTTTTTAAGAAAGATGGGCTGGAGGTTGAGCTTATCCAGAGACCTATATACGTATAATGAGTTAGAAACTACCTTGAATATATCTTCTCTTCAAGACCGTCGAAATAAATCCGACCTTATGGTCCTATTTACAATTCTCAACTCACTATTTAATGCGCCTGAACTACTGAGCTCAATAAAATTAAATATCCCAACTAGAAACCTCAGACAAAACTTACTCTTTCATACCGATAACCATAGAACTAACTATGGTTTTCATTCCTCTATGCCTAGAATTCTTAGGTCTGCCAACAAACATACCAGTCTTGATTTCTTTGATAACAAGTTGTCTTCTTTCAAACGATCACTGAATCAAATTCAATTATAAACACCTCTCTCTCGCTTCCACTCCCACAAAGTCTACAATAAACCATTGAGTCTTTCTAATTTTGTTATAATAATTTTCTATGTATAAATGTGTCCATGAAAATGCCCATTGGGCGTATATATAAATAAATAAATATTGTACTATTTATATTTGGTGTATTGCCGTTGATATCCTTAGTAATTTTAATTTTTTAACATGTAATAAATGTAAAAAAATGATCTAGAAACGCTGCAATTAATTAACAAAGCAGTGTCTTGTGACACGTCACGTGGAAGCGATACTAATGAATTTTAGGCAGTTATTTTAACATTAACAAAGATAAAAAATCTGTTTTCTTCGAAAATAACGACGCGTACGGTATGATTTATAAGAATCATATATTATTTTTAAAATAACATATTTGGGTCTTCGATTTTTTCACGCCTCGCTGTACTTCGGTTTTCGAATTTAGAAGCTTGTCAAAACACATGTGTTAAACAATTTATCTGCGTACCATAGACAAAGAAGGCGTTGAGAAATAAATATTAATTATCTCATTAAACGCTGCAGCGTCAAGAATTTCTTTCGCGTCTAGTCCTGAAATAGGAACTTCGGCTTATTGACAGGACAAAGGAAAGCGAACGGATGACAGCAGTTTGGGCGGGAAACGTGAAATATGGACCCAATGTGTCCGCCATTATGGACGCTAATGACGGCGTTTATCATTTCGTAAGAAAAATTACTCTAATTAGAAGACTACTGTCTTTGATTGCACATTTACCTTTACTCTTAATTTATTTTTTATTATACTTACATATATATATATAAATTTATATATTATTTCTGTGCTCCCGATAACCAATTATTTGTACTGCAGTTTATCTAGACGTAAAATGAAATAGATATGATGCTTCATAGAACAATTGTTTGAAACCATAGAATTAAGAATAGTCCAGAAGGAGCGTAGAATCATATTTGAATACATCGGACTGTGTCCAACAATTCCCTCACTATGCCTCACTTTCACCGCGCGCATTCGTGATGCCACCGCGTAATGTTGCACGATGGGAAAAAATATAATTATAACACAAATGTAAGGTATTTTATTGTGCACCCGGAAATATTGATTGACACAACAGAGTAGATAAGTAAAGGGTCATTTGATAAGAGTAATTGAATTAATTAACTTTGAACTTAAAATGTACAACAAATTTTATGTTATATAAAACGGATATTTTTATATCATGTTAAATAATATTTTATGTTTTAAAGATAATGTCGGTCAAATGTCCACGATAGAGTTGTATAATCCAAGATCCAATTTTCATTAGTTCTCTCATTAGATGAGCAAAGTAGGGTAAAAAAAATTACTACCCTGGCAACACTAACGAAATGTTCATTTTGTTTCTTTGACAATCTGACAGATGGAAATATAATTCAATTTTTAAGTAATGCATTTGTTACATACACATTCATTTGCTAATTTCACATAAATAGTGATTGCATTCTGTTTCTTTAAGATCCTAGCAGTATTTCTACACTTTAAAAGGACACAATACGGCATAGTTGAATTCAAATCAAGAGTTGCGTACTGAGAGACGTCTACAAAGAAACTAATGGGTCAAAACGTAAACCTACTCATTTATGAGTAGTTTAATCGCCTTCTGTTTAATGTGCGTATGCGGTTTCTGGACTACCTATTCTTAATTCTATGACTGCAGTTTATCCGGACGAAAATCTCATGTATTTTCACTGATGTAAAATTAAACGGAAATGATGCTTCATAGAACAATTGTTTGAAACTATGTTCTAAAAAATGAGAGTTGTCGCGTGAACATTGCCGTGCAAAACGCGTAGTAGAGTAAAAAAGACTAACTGTCTGTGCCAGTTTACTGTAAATTCAAAGAAGTATGTCGCGCCTTTTTACGCTGCCTCACAATTACTGACTACAAATTAGAATGGAACTCAATACAAGTGCTTAGGACTGCAGCTAATGTATACGTACTTATATATTAATGCGTATTTTACGTTTTTGTAAAGCAATGTTGTGTTTAGTTAATAATTGTTTAATATATAAATGTATGTATTAAAAATATAAACCCAAAAAGGACCAGTACGTCAATTTTTTTAAAAATTAAATGCTTGTTGCTTTAGAATTACAATATACCAGAAGGCGCGTAGAATCATAATACATCCCACTGTGTCCATAAGTCTGACATCCCGCCTGGGCGCATGCGTGAAGTGGCTGCGTAATGTTACCAGACTGCTAACAATAATAACAACAACGCGCTAATAAGATAATATTGTGTAATGTAATGCTATGTTTTACCACAAAAAGTATTTTACTGGCTGGACCATAAAATAAACGATTACTTTCATTTGTCAAACGTAAAAAAAACCATTAAAAACTCATTTAGTAATTAAGTAAATTAATGCCGTTTAATATTATACTAAGGTTTATTAATAGAAAGTGGAGTAAAAAAATCGACTACCTTGACAATACTAAAAAAATGTCTACCTTGTTTTATTTGACAATCTGACAGACGGTAAAATAATCGAATTCTTCAATTAAATTATTTGGGGATTCGCGACTTACACATGAAATGTGATCACACTCTATTCTTTTTTAATCCCACGAGTATTTTGACACTTACAAACGACACAACAGTGCATAATGACCGACCGGGCTTGAGATTTTGATGACGGTTGTTACCGAAGATTTATGTATTTGTTCTATATTATCTATATTCCTTTCATATTTTTAATCTTTTTTATTTACGATCATAGTCTATTTATGCAATTCACAATGTATTAATATTACAATATAAGAATAGTTAAAAAATTAGAAAAGAAGCATTGACAAACATTAGGGACATCGAGACGAGATCTGGACTTTTTATTTAGTGCTCGTTTAAATCGTTGTAAACTTGAACCAAAAAAGTCCAGATCTTGTCTCGAATTGACAATACGACAAAGACATTGGAGAATTAAGGCCATAGTTTGTTCTATGCTAATCAATAAACAGTACTTTATTATTTCTCAACCTAGGAGTCGGAATATGGAATTTTACTTGTCCTAGTAACTATAGCACATCGTTTATACCATTTAGTTTTCCGAAGATATATATAGAGTCAATATTAGTTTTACGCTTTTGTAGACTAGAAATATTTAACATTTACTCTATAACAGCATATGAATAGTTTCTTCTCTCTAGTCCAAGCATCCACGCTACTTTTCGAAGCGAGCGATGGTTGACTGATTCACTGTGATTTATGCGATTCACATAGAATGGAGACCAAACCACGGAGGCATATTCTAGAAAAGGGTAAACAGTTGAGCAAGAAAGATTTTTGATTATGCGGACATTGGTAAAATCAGAAGATATTCTGTTAATGAAGCCAAGTAATTTCAGTGGTTTATTTACTATATTGTCTATATGCTCGTTGTATGTCAGTTTATAGTCCAAAACAATTCCTAAATCTCTAATGGACTTAAATACATCCATTTTGGAGTTTTTATTGGGTACTCGAAGGAATTCGGTTGTTTTGTTCAATATACTTTTTTTTTTTATTCGCCCAATGAGCATTTTTAAAGACATATTTATGCATAGAAAATTATTATAAAAGTAAGTAGGAAGACACAATGATATATAGTAGACTTGGTGGGAGTGGAAGCGGGAGAGAGTTGTTTATTATTTAATTAGATTCAGTGATCGTTTGAAAGAAGACGACTTGTTCTCAAAGAAATCAAGACTGGTATGTTTGTTGGCAGACCTAAGAATTCTGGGAATAGAAGAAGGAAAACCATAGAAAATTATGGTTATTGGTATGAAAGAGTAAGTTTTGTCCGACGTTTCTAGTTGGCATATTGAATTTTATTTAGCTCAGTAGTTCAGGCGCATCAAAGAGTGAGTTGAGAATTTGAAATAGGACTAGAAGGTTGGATTTATTTCGATGGTCTTGAAGAAAATATACATTTAAGCTAGTTTCTAACTCGTTATATGTATACTGGTATCTGGATGAGCTCAACCTCCAGCCTATCTTTCTTAAAATTCGATGTTGAACTGATTCAATATTTTTGATGAGTACATCATAATATGGACACCAGATAACAGAGGAATACTCTAGGTGCGGGCGAACTAGGGAATATTATTAAAATGACATTATTTTGCATTTTTAAATATTTAGGTCTAATCTATTGACTTTACACCATCGTTTAAAAGAGTTAACGTCTGATTTAAGAAGAGACCGTCTTATAAAGTTTAAATGATTATTGTTTTTTAGCGTATGCTTTACATAGTCACCACAATCGAATAATCAAAAATTCAAGGTGCGAACGACAATGATGTCATCAAAACTGTAACATACTCAACTACATATGTTTAATTTTTAAAACATATCATTGTATGCCTGTTTAATTTTCCTCATCCACTCCTTGAATGAATCATCACAGCCTTAAATTCCAAACCTCTTAAACTAATTTAATAGTATCGATTAAATGCTTTTGATATCATACACAGAGTTTAATTTCGTTATTGTCATTTTTGTTATTCATCAAATGTATGAATTAAAATAAAAACATTTAAATTTCTTTTTAGATAAATATTTTAAAAATTTAATTGTGTAACTTAAATACTTTAATTTTAAGGTTATTTTTAAATAGTAAATAATGAAATTATGATTCAAACATTATTCTTTAGCTTCCATAACTCATTACAAAAATACAAGATACTTCACCCTGATTCTGCAAAAATAACTTAAAATTAATACAACTTTCTGTCATTCGGATTGGCCTACTACTCGGTTGAAGTGTACAATCTACTTCCATTGTCCATAAGGACAATAAGTAAGTACTCTCAATATAAAATTGCTATCAATAAATGGATAGTGGAGGTGGTTTGCGCACGGATCGATGAGTGTATCAAACCAAATAGGTAAAAAAATGTTTCCTGATCATGAAATTTTGTCTGCAAGCTTAGATAAATTTATTGGGTTTTTTGTGATTATTTTAATTTATTTTGATTATTATCTTTACGATGATAATTAGATTAATTACGTTTTTATTTTATTAACTATGTTAAATCACTAATTTAAGGCATGTTTAATTAAATTTACTGTAAAAAGTTTTATTTGACACGGGACACGCAATCAGGGAATAATATTATGTATAAAAAAATTATTCAAAATTGTAAAAATATAAATAAATACTAGACGGTGGTAAACTGTAAGGGACCACAGCCCAGTCTAAAAATTATGTAAACGAACACTCAATAAGGGTTTGCAGTCATAAGCAGGGCAAAACTAAAAAGCAAGGGTTGAAATAACTGGCACACAAGTAGCATTACAAAATTAAGGGGCAAGGTTAAAAAACACTGTGTTATGAAATTCTATCATAATTGGAAACGTGGAACTAGAATCCCAACCGACCTTATGCTCTGTAGATGCAAGACTTGTTGTAAAACTAATTTTCTACGTCTTTGAGATGATTTTTACAAAAATGGCGTTATATAAATTATTAAGAATATTAATAATTTCTTAATAAATTAACCAATAACATATCTCAAGCCGTGAAAGTACCGACAATCGAGGTTAAACTTTTATTGATGTGGGTGAGATTTTTTGTTATATTTCCTTGACATTCTAACCATAATATCATTATTTAATTATTTTTTTTTAATTTTATTTAATTTAATAATAAATATTTTTCAATTTAAAAAACCAGCATAATAATACTCTATCATATTCAAGGAAATTAGAGTATATTCCATATTTTTCCAATCTAGGTTATTAGACATTTTTCTTAATTCTATTTCAACATTCTGAACATTAATTAAACATATCTTTTCAATCATATTTGAAATAAAAATGTCGCAAACAAGTCACAAACTGAATAAACTATACAGGGTGAAATTATTTTTAAGTTATTTGTCAAGCTACGCGAACCAGAAATATTCGAAAAAAGACAATCAATAAGTTTGTGCAACTAAGACAAAAAGTTGTCTGATTATTTAACACATTTAATTAACGTAATTGTTTTTGGATTAATTAAGGAAATGAAGCATTCGAATTGTGATTGAAATTTTTTGCTGAAAGGGAAAATACTTTTTAGAAGGAACCATGAAAGTCTGGAGATTTACAGGGCTTATGACCTGCCATTGACTGGTTTAAGTGGCCACGGTACTCAGTATGCAACACTCTGTAATCTACTTTAGAAGAATCACATTACAAGGTAGGTAATTAATTTGTATTGGGGTTCAGTGGCAAAGCAAGTTAAGAAATCACAATAGCAACGCCAAAATCCACGAACCAGCAAAACACGCAAAGTCCATCTGCTATCTGGCGAGTGGCGCGATCAGTATCTTATGCACCACCTGCGGGGTATGCAAATGATGCTAACTAGGAACGAATTGTAATAATAAAATAATAATTATGATATAAGATAAGGCGTCGTCATCCCGTTTGCCGAATATGCAAAGGGATTCGAGATAAATACACTAAATAATATTTTCCCAACTATTGCTAATACACGCGCGTAGCGGTGGTGGGTCAGATAAGACCCAGTTTTAAAAGTCGCCATTTTCGACATTTTTGTTTTGGTTTTCAATATCATCTCACCATCAAAATATGTTTTAAATCAATCACAAGATAAGTGATAAATGAATTACTTTAAGAAAAATGACGCGCATAAAAAATATTTTTACATAATCAAGAATTTTTTAATACTACTGGGTCTAACCGGACCCATCTCCTGTGGGTATAAGATAATCTCTTTAAAATATACCTTAATTAACAATAGCTAGCAACTTATTTTGTATAAAAAAATACAAAAATAATAAAATAACAAACAAATGTAATTCTATCTATTTCGTGTGATTCTGTTATTGAAAATACATATAAAATTCAATCGACGAATATCTCTAAATTGGATATTTTTAAAGTATGTATCTTAGAATAATCTTATAAAATAAAATAGTGAACCATTTGGCGTAGAAAGGGAATTATATTTATCAATGTTTGATTATGTCCAAATGCTTGCAGACTGGCTGGATTTCCTCCCTAGGGAGTTGTTCATAATTAAATTTATTTATTTATGAACATTCAATTTATTTATTGTTTTCAGGCGTTGCCTAGTAGGTGATTTGGTTCAGCCGGATGAATCTCACCCACGTGATATAGGTTTCAGCTCTTTTACTTCACAAGGGTCAACAGATGGAAGAGTTGAGGAAGTGTGGATGTTCGGACATGGGCAGAATGGTGAATGTTACACAGTGTGTAAAATGGCCACCTAAACCAGCCAATGACAGGTCATAAGCCCTTTAAATGCCTAGACTTCCATATTCCCTTCTCAAAAATGTTTTCCTTCTCTGTTGCAATAAATTTAACTTTATTTATTATGAAAATAATTTATTAAATTAAAATTCACACTGTATTATACTGTTGCGTTATGTGGAATGCAAGATTAGAGTAAATCTGTGGTTCTTTTCGAATTTTTCTTCAAATTTTAAACGTTTTTCTTCCGTTGCCTTTGAAAATTGTGATTATTGTGATATAGGAATAATCTCGGACACGAACATCGCATCGTTTCTGTCCGTCACCGCTATTAACTAAGATTTATATGGACAACAAATGTTGTTTATTTATATCAAACGTGCATATTTAAGTCCAAGGATAATTTGTAACGAAACTACTGGAATTCAAAATAAATTATGCTGTGTTTAGATAATATATATAATAATCTGATGTGTTTAGAAGAGTCGCAAGAAACGAGAAAAATATGTACATTTTAAATTGATCTTAGAACCAGTCTTTTAAATTTATATATTTACCTGAAGTTATTTGTCCAAAATATTTTATGCCCAACACTTAGCGCACATTACGAGCATGAAAAACCTATAATCAGTTTATTTATTTGTTTTTTCATTTCAATTTCGATTTGTTACACATTCACTAACCTGTTATGGCTTTTTAGGCTGTGGCCGTGTAAAGCCATAATAAATAACAACAAGAAATATAAAGTAACGTAAAATTAATGATACAATATTAAAATTATTAAATAAGTAATTACATTAAATACTTTTAAAAAAACAAACATGAACTAGTATACAAAAAAAAAATCATTAAAATTAATAGAATATAATACAAAAACATAATTGTAATACTACTACTACCATCACGCCATTTCCCCATAGGGGTAGGCAGAGAGAATGGACCGCCACACTCGTCTATCCTGGTATACATTCCTAGCTTCCTCCACATTCATACATCTTGTCATACATGCCCTTCGGTTCTGTCTGCTTTTGACATGACCAGATTTAAGATTTTGGTTTATCTGATCGTGCCACGTCTTCCTTGGTCGTCCTCGTCTCACGTTGCCGTTCATTTTCGCCATATATACTTGTTTTACCATTCATTTCGTCGTCCATTCGTTCTACGTGACCGAACCATCTCAGAGACCCTTTCTTAATCTTATCAATTATACTTGACTCATATTTACACTCTCGCCTGATTTCATCATTCGTAACCCTGTCATACGTTGATTTCCCACACATTCGTCGAGATCGCATTTTAACCGCGTTCCCTCGGCTTTCATCCTTCTTCTGCCAGTTCCATGTTTTACTTCCATACATAAGTGTTGGGACTATACTTGTAATAATTGTAGACATAACTTGTAGACATAATTGTAATAATAGTGAAAATATGGTATATAAAGTGTAAAATCAAAAACATAAGTTTAAAAACATGTTTCATAATTACTTTCTAAACAAATTAGTACAAATGATTTATTATGAATAATCAAAGCGTTGTATTGTGCCCAGGTGGATGAATAATATAATTATGTGTGAAATAAAACCAGAACCCTGGACTAGTGTTTTCGACTCGATGGCTACTCTCGGGTAAAAATCCTGAATAAGAAAATCGAGTGGAGAAAAGCCTTGTGGCGTAGTGGTTTGCATTTTTGCCTGTCATTCTTGAGATCTTGGGTTCAATTCCTGGCGGGTGGGCGCGAAATATTGATTTTCCATTTAAAAAAATGTTTTGAAAATGTGCATTTTGTTTATTTTTGTATATAGACAAAATAGGTATACATAGTTAAAAAAAGGTAGGACATATATTAAAAATATGTTTTCCCTTTTCTTACGTGAATAATTCTGTTTTTCAATATTATTGTTTTTCACTATTTGTAGACCAAACAACTAAGTGAATCAGTCGATGAATTAGTTTATCTATTTAGAATATTCGCGTATTTATTTTATTAAATTGAGATTACTACTCCTTTGATGCACCGGTAATTATTATTGTTTGTAAATACGTTTACTAGGTCAAATTGTTGATTATTGTTTAATGTTTTTATTTTATCTTTGCGCAGAAATAAAACGCATTTGAATATGTTATAATATGGACAAGAAATGGTTTTTAAAATCCGAGATGCTGGTGATATTCCACTTCAGTAATAAAAAGGAACTATTTACTCATTTATTTATTTATTTATTCATTCAAATTACACTAGTTTAAATATCAATGAACTTATTGAGGCTATGCCCGTGTCAAATTACCAGATAATTCTTCGCCTCAACTTCAAAATGGATTACAAATAACCGATTTGTTTTTGGAGGAATTCTGTATTTTACCAAATTTAGTAAAAACACAAGACCTAATAGTACTTACAGATAATTAAAAAAAAAAAATCATTCCCTTCTATCTACTGGGGTATATTATGCATACGAAACCTGCCAAACATACCTCACATGGCGGTATCACGATCTTTCTTAACACAGAAATTACCAATAATATTCATATTACTAAAAAAAAACTTTTGTTTATGTTTAAAAATGTTTTTCTTTTTTGCTTTCTATATTTTTGTATACATTTCGCTAATATTTTTAGTTACTTATGTGTATTTACGTTTTTGTGACTATTTTTATGGTTATGCAATTTTATCATTTTATGATGCGTTTTTTTTTCTTCATATTTATGTTCAATATATTATGTTAAAGGTAATTTATGCCGTTTAAGTCAAATAAATAAATAAAATTTACTACTCGAATGCCGTTCAAATTAGTTTTACTAAAATAAAAATATTTATTTCACCCCATATCGTTCACCGTCTCTAGACAGTAAAGACTTTATAAATAATTCACAAGAATTTATTCGAAATATTGTTTTTTGGGAAACATTGAGTTTTCGTTTGTTCTTTGAAAAATATTTTTTGTTTCCTATGTTAAAATATTTTAACCGAGCTGTG
>NW_028279107.1:0-42574 GCF_059751315.1 Micrasema longulum | reverse complement strand
TACACGGAAAAGTTGCTCGTTGTCGAACGAGAAAAGCTACCCGGCGGAGCTCTCTGTAATCTGGTAACCTTTGCATCTTCGTGCTGAAAGAAAGTAATCCAGAAGTAGATATTGTATTTCGATAATGGCGCTATATCCAAAAGTTATCCATAATAATAATTTTAATCAATTCAGCTAAATACTGAATAGAAGCTGCAGTAACTAAGATATAAAAATATTCTTCACATATTTTTACAGTCAAAATAAACGAGGCATTATAATGTCAATATTACTTATAAATTTGAAATGGTTAAAAAAAAAAGTTTTTTTTCTTTCCTGCAAAATAATTTTTGGTAAAGGTCTTTTTGCAATAGGATATTTCGTAGTCCCTGGACTGGGACCTCAAGCAGAAGACTGATAATCGCACCTTCATGCACTATACTTATGCACTATTAGGTGCACAAAGAAGGGGAATGACGATGAAATCTAGAATTCTTGACCAGTGTTTATGATTCGATCATCACTTTGCTAAAACATAATGCGTTTGAATTTTATAACGTTTAATATAGTAACTGAAATTATTTTTGTATAATACATATTTATTTATTTAAACCCCTTGTGAGCTTTTACATATCGAAATTTTACCGATAGTATGAATTAAGTCATTAAAACAAGTCGCATAATCGATAGTCGCATTTAAAGATTGTTTATTCTTCCAAAATCTGACAAGATCGGGGCATCTTGAAAAAAACTAAAATATTCATAGTGCGTACGCTTGTGTTCCCAATATTCTTGTATGGCGCAGGACAATTAAAGCACGTGAGCAGGAGATAATAGATGTCTTTGAGATGTGAATGCTGAGATTACCATGGACAGCCAGAAGAACAAATGTCTCTATACTGGAAGAATTCAACATAAAAGTTCGACTATCGGCCATATGCTGCCAACGTATGCTGCAGCTCTTCGGTCACATAGCTAGACGTGACCCAGAAAATCTGGAGAAAATAATAATCACGGGCAGTGTGCCAGGACGAAGAAGCAGAGGCAGAGCTGCAGCTCGATAGATCGACGAGGTGAAAACAACATCACGGGTGACCCTATATGGAGCTGTGGAGAGGGCGCAGAGCCGTAAAGAGTGGAGACGCTTTGACAATGGAATGGCTGGTGAGAGTACCAATGATCACGACCCCCAGAACTGAGGAACGACAGCTAAGAAGAAGAATTCTTTATTTTTTCAATGCATTATTCCACCCACAACTTTTATTTATTTTATTTTTTAAAGCTTTAAAATAGTAATTTTTATTCTAGGCATAGCAAAATTTTTTTAATCAACATTTTGCACATATATTTAAAATATTCGGAACATAATATAAAGACTGTTGACTCATGCATTCTGTCTGTATCCTCGATATATGTATTTCGAATATTTTTAATAGAGGAGCAAGATATGATTTCAAATTTTATGCCATGCCTAGAATGAAGTTTACTCTTCTTAAGCTTTAAAAAAAAATTATGAAAGAAAATTATGCTAGAAATAATGCGTTGAAATAATATAAAAGCTTTAAATGCGATTATCCGGTAACTTTTAAAAATAATATTCTGTCAGTGAGTCTAGATATATAAATATAA
The DNA here is from genome assembly GCF_059751315.1 of Micrasema longulum. Taxonomy (NCBI): domain Eukaryota; kingdom Metazoa; phylum Arthropoda; class Insecta; order Trichoptera; family Brachycentridae; genus Micrasema; species Micrasema longulum. The sequence continues at coordinate 40,966 of NW_028279107.1, read as the reverse complement.
AGTCAGACATATAATTTACACAGAAGTGGCAAAAAACAAAAAAAAATGAGAAGAATACGAAGAATAAAATAAATCTTCTTTACATTTTATTAAAAAATATATGAGTTTACAAATAAAACATACATTTTATTGCAGTAGAGAGAACAGGAGTGCATTTTTTCCAAAAATTTATAATAACTAACTAACTAACTAACTAACTAACCATCACACCATTTCCCCAGAGGGGTAGGCAGAGAGGATAGAACGCCACACCACTCTGTCCTGGCACACTTCCTTTGCTTCCTTCACATTCATACATCTTCTCATGCACGCACGTCGATTATTCCGACTTTTCACATGACCACTTTCAAGAATTTGTTGTACTTGATCATGCCATGTCTTTCTCGGCCTTCCTCGACTTCTACAACCAGACACATTCGCATCATAAATCTTTTTAGCCGTTCTTTCATCATTCATTCGCTCCACATGACCGAACCATCGCAAAAGACCTTTCTTAATTTTGTCGATAATGCTTAACTCAGCCTTCATTTATAATAAAAATCTTAAAATTAGAAAAATACAGATGTTAGTTAATAAACGGTACACAATGTAAATCAAAATAGTATTATTTAGGTATTCAAATTTAAAGATAATGAATTGCCACACTACCTTTTAAAATTCAAAAGTGTTACATTTAATATATTTAATTATATCATTTGCGTTTTCATTTGCAAACGCATGAATTCTCCTTATTGTGCACTGTAGTTTGTTGTAGATACATTTACATAGAAGAATTTATTAAATCGGGTAACCCGGCCAGGCACTCGCAAGTTAATTAGTTGTAACAGTTAAGAACAGTCAAATATTGATTATAATGTAAGTTATTACTAGTTTAAAAAAAAAAAAAAATACCCACGGCCCAAAGTCTAGCTAATACTTTGGATATTATTGAATTTTATATTAATGCAACGCGTGTTTGCGTTTAGTACCAGCTACATGTTATTGAAAAATGTGAAAAAATATCAGTTTTTAATTGTCGGGTGCACTAACCATACAAAAAAAATTTAACGATTTCTGAAGATTAAATAACACGGTTTTTTTTGCTTTATTGGACCCTCCGATTACTTGGTAATGTTGAAACTCTTTAGTATCTTAAGTTTTGAAAATATTCTTTACTAGTGCACAGTGGCGGATCAATAAAAAAAATATATGTGCCAATGTATGTGAATTATATTTCCAAATACAGGTTCTTTAAATCATAATAAATAAAAAATACGTGTATTCATTATTCCCCTTTCCACAAATACAGGTACATAGGGCACTGATTTGGTAAACTGAATGCAGCGTCAGTATGTTATCTTTTTTGGGTGATACCGAGTGGGTTAGATTTGATCTGACGTTTTGGCCACCATTGCAGGAGCTATTTTCAGGGTAAACTGTGTGTTTTGTAGAAAAAAGTATTTGTTTGTGTACTAGTAATCTGTACCGTTTTGCAGTCGGTAGTAGGCATATTTCTATTCGTTTTTTTCGACAGGATAGCCAAAGTGCTGAAAACACAAAATATTATAACAACGTTAGGGCCTGTGGGAAAAATAAGGAACAATTTATTTAACCTAAAAGATAGGAATTCCCTGGAAATTGAAACTGTTTATTAACTAAGTTGCCAAGGATTTGATAAAGTGTACATAGGATGAACAGGGCGCGCAGCAAAGCAAAAGATTGACCAACACAGAAAAGCGTGTAAACTTGTGCACCCAAACAAATCCGCAATAGCGGAACACTTTATAGACGCTGGACATGTTTTCGCCTTCGAATTATTTTAAAAAAATAAAACCAGTAATAACATTGCACGAATAATTAAAGAGGCAATTGAAATAAACAGACACCCAAATAACATAAACAAAGACGACGGGCTTAAATTAAACTCATCATGGTTTCCAGTACCACATACTATAAAAAAGAAATAAAATGTGCCTACTGCCGACTGTGACACAGTACAAATTACTAGTTTATTTAATTTTTGCCTCTTTCACACAAACACCGCCCACATAATAGCGTCTCTGTCTTCCTCGTTATAAGTTATATTGTCGTCCTATTTCTTACAGTAAAACAAATTTATTGTGGTATTGGCAAAACTTTCATTCGTGTAGTTAATCTGCGCATCGTAGGGGAAAGTATTTTTTGTATTAAAATCCAGCACATTTACACAAATATTTTTTTAAATCTGACGTGAAAATGTTCATTTGAAGATTAATAAATACAACATTATCATTTAAAATAAGAAGAGATATATCAAGTTTTATATCTTATGTAGACTCGTGTTTCACCACAGCCACACAAGATTTAACAAAACTTAAAAAAATAGTGTTAAGTACCGCCACTGGTGTCTCGAGGAACCATCCATCATAAAATACAAACTACAGATAACTTGTCTGGGGCTCTTCTCCGACTTTCTAAAGTCGGCAAATCCATTTGTCCGGCACGTTTTGATTTTGACACAATTTCACGAAGACAATTGGCAAGCTGGTAGTCCGCTCTTTCGCCGAGACCCAGTGTAGGAAGGGTCATAAAGTCGGCATCGTCCAACAAACGGCGGCGCGTTTGGTCCTTTGAGTTAAGAACAATAGTAATGAAATTGCCCCCATTGAAATGCTTTACTGCTAGGCTTCCGGATAAGTACGTCTGACCCGTCGTAAAAGTGTAAATATAAGAATCGGTGGAAGTAAATAGAAGAAACAATTTTAATGCAAATAAGTCAATATGAATACCAAATATATACAACGTTGTCATATTGTCATATTGTAGCAGTTAGTGCATTTGTCTACCACGTTCAAGCTCCCGGGAACGATTCCTGGCAGTGTCGATGTGAAAATTCCTTTTAATTGTGGTTTTCCTTTATCAAATAGTACGTTTATTAATTGGTATTAGGTCACCACTGGAGTTCGTCAAGGTTGCGTCCTTGCACCGTTTCTTTTTATAATCCTCGTGGATTTCATCCTTAGGAAATCAATTTTACTAGATCGAGGAATATCTATCTCTATAGTATGTCGATAATACGGTTATAATTGACGATTCAGTCGGGAGTCTTCAGGTCACCGTAGATAAGCTAAATAGGTACTCCGCATGCATATGTCAAAAAATCGAAATGACAAAAGCTCATGTACTATATAACACCTCGTGCCTTGATGCTCAAAATCCCCTGGCTCTGTCAAACCAAATCGTCGAAAGGGTCAATAGTTTCAAATACCTGGGAGTATATGTTACAGAAAATGGCAGCTTTTAAAAAGAACTAGGAGTGCGGCTAAGAGTAACAGGTGGCACATTAAACACTAGAAAGGCTATCTGGAGATCGGATATTTACTCAGTGAAAATTAAATGCCGCCTTTATAACGCCTGCATAACACATAGATATTCTACTCTACAGATGCGAATCATGGCAACTCACTAGGGCCCAAAACAAAAAAACACAAAGTTTTGAGATTAGGGGTCTCGGAAGAGTCTTGGGTGTGCGGTGGTTTGTCTTTGTGCGGAATTAAGTAATAAGAGAACGGACGCAGCAAACTCCGGTACTACACTGGCTACGTTTTCCACAGAGGGTCGAATACAAACTCTGTTGGCTTATGTATAAGTCACTGCACAACTCGGCTCCGGAATATCTAAGGGAACTATGCATTCCAGATGAACTAGCTGACAGGCGTCTCACGCTTAGATCAGCTACGTCTACGGCGAGAGGAAAAGTTATTATACCTCTACGCAAACAGCGCACTAAATTTGGTGAGCGCGCATTTGCGGTCGCAGGCCCTATGGCATGGAATGCTCTCCCAGCAGAGGTGCGAGGCTGTGAAAGTGAAGTGATGTTTCGGAAAAAACTTAAAACCCACTTGTTCTCTAAATCATTTGAATAAATCCGTAGCACGTGACAACAAAATAAATTATTTTAATCAAATTACAAATTTAAAGCTTCAATTAAATTAACTTAACAGTAGAATCACCATGTAAAGCGCCCTTGAGGTATTTTATTACGAAAATGGCGCTATATAAGTTATCCACAATAAATAAATAAATAAATAAAACTGTCATCAAGCTGAGGCGACACGGTTGGCTGGGTCATATACTGTGGATGCCTCCTGAAAGCCTTAACCACGCTTGCCTACTTTAGAAGGCATCAGGTTCTCGATGTCCTGGACGTCCACTGCTAACTGTGTGTCGGCAGTTTATGGGACGCGAGCCTGGCTTGAGAAGATGCACAGGAGCTGGCAGCCGATAGAGATGAGTGAGATATACTTCAACTAGGGAGCGGTCATGGAATGATGATGATGTTTATTAGGAATAGAATAACTTAGGAAAAAATATTGATAAGGAGGTGAGAGCAGTGAAAAGAGTAAACGGTGTACATAAATAAATTTTGACAAATAAATATTGACCGCACTGGGCAAAATTAGGAGTTCACAATAGAGTCCAGGTGCCAAACCAAATGTGTAAGAGCAAAGTATGGAATTGGAAAAATAAGTTTGAAAGTAGGCTGAATGCTGTCGAAATGTGATCTCTATGGCGAATGTGTGGTAAAACTATGTACAACGGGAGCACAAATATCGAGATTTGTACATTACGTAAGACTGAGATAATCATTATTGACATAATCAAGAAATGAGTTATGCGTCCACTTCGATACGTAGAGCGAATGGACAGCGAAAGAACGACTAAAAAGATACAGGATGCGAATGTTAATGGATGCAGAAATCCAAGGAGCGAGAAAGACATTGCACGACTAAATCAAATAAATACCTACTCGAAGATGGGCATGTCAAAAATTGGAAAAATCGGCGTACGTCTATATGCAAAGACGGAGTGCAATGTCGTTATCATCTCTGCCTACCCTTACGGAGACGTGATGGTTTATTCATATGTTTGTTTTGAGATATGCGTTCTCGACAAATCAGAAAAGGAGCGGGCACTTGGTTTCTACATGTAGAGCGTATGGACAGTAAAAGAATGTCTAAAAAGATTTACTATGTAATTATTGATGAATGCAGTAAACGAAGAAGACCAATAAAGACATGGTAAGGTCAAATCCGAAAAATACTTGAGGTTGGACATGTCAAAAATCGTAATCACAGTCTTGCGTGCATGAGAATATCTATAAATGTAGAAGAAGCGAGGTCTGCTGGCAAAGACAGAGTGATATGGCGTTCTATCCTAAGTGCTTACCCCTTACGGGGAAGCAGCGTGACAGTGTGTTGTTGTTGTTATCTAAAACTTAGCTCATGGAGTCAAGTGATTTCATACTTTCAGTATTGATGAACGCGTAGTACTTTGGGGTTTGGAGTATAAAACTACTTATGCATACTGTCGTTACAAGCAAAAAGGCAATTTCTAGCATAAATTAAAAGGTACGTTTTTTTAATAATCGTAATCCTTTCAAACAACTTAATTTAATAAATACATCTAAAATAAATAAAAAAAACGATTTCGATAAATATACGGTAAAAATATACAAAGTTTATAAAACCTCAATTTCCTCAAAACTTTGTTTCTGTAGTTCGGGGTAAGTTTGCCACTAAACAAAATGGTATTACCTATTTACAAAATCACAGTATTCTTATCCACCCATTTTACAATTTTGTGACCTACAATTACATTTTATTTCTTAGTACTATAGAATAACCTTTTACGACTAAGTGCTGGCCCTATACCCTCGTCGTCCCTATTCACACCGTATAAAAGCTACCTGATTTTATTAACCCAATAATAAATATAATGTCTTTACCTGAAATACCCAAACAGTATTATTGTCCTCCAGAATATTTTTCTGTCCTTCACTACCCAGGACAACAAGATTAAGAGATAATCCGATTATTTGAAACAAAATATTTACATATTTCATAAACGATTTTAACCAGTTTTGTTACTTAGCTGATAATACCTATTGAAAAGGGAAAAACCTGTGGATTGTGGATACATTTTTTTCAGCAATAAAAGAAGACTACTTTCTAAAAAAAATTAAACTGCGGCACAGGGCTTTGGTTTACTATCATTTAAGATTTTAAAAGATTAAAGCAAAATAATGTAAAATAGTTAAATCCATTCTTTGAATTCGTTTAAATGAGCGTTAAAATTTTTGAAAAAAGGTAAAAGTTATGCGTGATTCGAAAGGAAATTTCCTGTTCTAAAATATATTTTATTTGCTTTTTTTTACGTTGCATATATTATTGAATTTGATTACAAGCCTTTGAATCTCAAAAAGACAAAAGTGAGCATTTTCGACACCTTTTTCCGTTCGCGTTCAGTCGAGGGCATAAAGCTGCCAAATATGATCGCGGTATTTGCGCAGTGTACGGTGACGAGAAGATGCTATGAATTATTGACTAATTTATTGTAATTTTTGTGTTTATTGAGATATTATATACCTCAATGGTTAACATCCGATATTATTTTATAACTGGCTAACACCTTTATTTGGAGGCGTATATAAAAAAAAGAAAAAAAAAACACCTTTATTTTACGTCCGGGCGAATGAATAATAAAATTGTGTGTGTGAAATAGAACCAGAAACCTTGACGAGTATTTCTGACCCGAACTTCAATAGCTTAATGCCGTGTTAAAGGCCATGTGTTCGATTTTTGACGGGGTTTACGTGAATGTTTTTTTGGATATTTTTTCAATGTTTTCAATCAAATTTAATTTCAAGTCTAATATTATACTTAAATCTCTTACTTCATTTCATTCACTTTCTCAATAGTTTCCCCATCTATATATACGGTCATCATTAGGCTTTAGTTTTGAATATTTGTGTGTCTTTAATGAGAATTTTTTTTTCATTTGTGTTAATAGACCATCAAAATCAGAGAAAAATTAGAAAAATATATATTATGTATCGAATTATCGGCGTTACTATTTTTTAAAGAGTGAAACATTGAAATTACAGTGACGTCACAAATTCAAGGCGGTGAGTTCTGCTGACTGGTGAGTTGGCTTCCCGGAAACCAAAAATATGTCACAGTACTATCATAAGTAGATTCGGAAGAACTTGTGACGTGATTCAAAGTAGTATTTTTTTTTTTTTTTTTTATCTATATATTTTCGAGATACTTTGCCGAACAATTAAATCCTTTAATTTTTAAATAAAACATTTTTAAAATAAAATTTCCCGTACCACTGAACTTCCATATTCTGCCATATTTGGGAGATTGCCCCGAGAACCTAAGAACTTAGATTACTAAGACTAAAGCCGGTATATGTTTATACCCAAATATTTACTAAAATCTAACCTTATTTATCGTAACTTTTATTTTGCCGCAAAAAAGGTTGCTGTTCTATTCAATTTCAATTGTAATTTTGCCTACTGTTTTATTCAAAAATATTTTACGCATGTCGATTTTTTTTTAGAAAATGCTGGATTTCACTCCTTGGTAATAAATTAAGATATATATTTACTACTTCTCAAAAGTCAACCGTAAAAGTAGATACTTCCTCCACATACTCGAAACCATTTTAAAGACCCTGGGTTTTTCTATCGGTTTCACTCAAACAAAAGAGCAATGTTTTTTTTTGTCAATGAACAAGCTATTCTTTTAAAATATTTAATTTCATGCATCGCGATTTAAATTTAATTTCACTCTGCTATTTTCACTGATCCTTTCCAGTTCTATCTATTACGTTTGACAATTTCAACAAAAAGTCAACAGATAGAAAGGTTGAGAAAATGAAAATGTTTAAAAATAGGCCGAATGGTGAATGTTACACAGTATTTAAGGGCTATTAAAACTAGCAAATGACAGGTCATTAGCCCTGTAAATGCCTATACTTTCATATTCCCCCTTTAAAAACAATTTCGTTCAAAATAAATTACTAGTTTTTTTCGCTCCACAAAAGGCTAGGACCAGAAGGCCCTAATACAGTGGTGAATTACAACACAGAAACGCAGGCTTGAGAAAAATCATATTAATTTTTTTTGGAATTTACCCCGGAACCTTCCGTTCGTGAGTCAAGCTTCTTGACCACTACACCACGAAGGCCGCCATTTTTTAACCGATGATTTTGGTTCTTCAGACTCAGTCTCAACGTGTTATTTCAACTCCGTATCCGATGGTGCATAGAACATTGCATTGGTACACCAATCGCTGCGTATCTGTATCATTTTTGTTTCATTAAGTTAAGATGATCAGTCTTACACTTCAGATTCCAATCCAGGCATTATGAAATATTTTAGCGTCAAAACGCCGTACATAAGAAATATTTCATGTCAACCATGTCGGGAATTGAACCTGACACCTCTTACATGGTAGGTAAACGTATTGAACAATTATAAATTTAAATTTATTTCAACAGAGAGGGAAAAAGTTTTCGAGAAGGGAATATGGAAGTCTAGGCATTTACAGGGCTTATGACCTGTCATTGGCTGGTTTAAGTGGCCACTTTACACACTGTGTAACATTTACCATTCTGCCCATGTTTATTCACCATTCTGCCCATGTTTGAACATCCATAAAGGTTTCAGCTCTTTTACTTCACAAAAGTCAACAGATGGAAGAGTTGAGGAAATGTGGATGTTCAAACATGGGCAGAATGGTGAATGTTACACAGTGTGTAAAGTGGCCACTTAAACCAGCCAATGACAGGTCATAAGCCCTGTAAATGCCTAGACTTCCATATTCCCTTCTCGAAAACTTTTTCCCTCTCTGTTGAAATAAATTTAAATACGAACAACTCCCTAGGGAGGAAATCCAGCCAGTCTGCAAGCATTTGGACATAATCAAACATTGTTGAATTATAAATTTGGCTGCATACAGCACAATTTTTGTGAAAAATCACCTCAAGGACGCTTTACAATGAGGAAGTTCAGTGGTTTTTTAAAAAAAAAAATATTTGTTAGTAGACTGTTAAACTAAATCAAAAAATTTTGTTTTTAATTTTTATACATCGTATTATCGGCGCTACGATTTTTCAAAGTTTTGTGTTTCTGAAATAACTCCGCGTGTAACGTCAGAGGTTCATTTCCGCTTATTCTCATTCAGTTCTTCCCATTGGTCCAGAAGCGACAAGCAGACCGGAAATCTTCCATAGCTCTCAGATCATAGGTTGATTCACATGAATCAGTGACGTCATTTAAAGTAGTGCGTTTTTATCAAAATATTTTTTATTATTTGTTCTGTACATTTTCAAGAAACTTTTTAATGCTTTAACGCTTTAATTTAATGCTTTAATTTTTACCCCGCGTAAGAAAACATTTTTTTAATCCAATTTCCCGTAGGGCTGAAGTTCCTTATTGTATACATTAACTTACATTTCAACTTAGCTAATGTGATATTATATTTTATGATTTAAAATTGAGGGCACAATAAACTAAAGAGGTAAGATTTTAGTTGGGATCTAAACTGACTGGGACCTTCGATGATTCGTTAGTTTGAAGGCAATCGGTTCCAGGCAGAGGGGCCGGCAACGGCAAAAACACGACCTCCGAATCTAGTGTTTGGGAAGCGCCGGATTTCGACAAGTTTTCCTCTACCTGAATCGAATGCTGAACTAAGAGTAGATTTTCTTTGACATGCATTTTCCCTAATACAAATGTCCGAAAGTGTCCGATAGGTAGACTTAGCGGACATGAAAATTTCAAACATTCAAACTACTCAGTTAATTTTCAAAATTGTGGTTCTAATTTGTCTAATCATTCACGCTAATAAATAATACGGCGTATATCTCACCAATTAAATTATCATTGGCATATCATGTATCGTTATCGAGTCTTATAAACGTTTTATTTCTCACAATGATGACATTCTACCTACAATAATTTCCGCCTTTGAATTTCATCCGATGCCGCTTTTACACAATAGAAAACAAAATTATACTATTACCAGGTACATATTTTTAAAACCGTAATCTGCGCACAACGTCTAGGCCGCAAGTTCCATTTTACTTTGCCGTATTATCGCCAGCCAGGCCGAACCAGGCCCCGAAGTATCTTGAAGTGGATGCCATATTCGACCTTATGTTGGAAGAATCTTTCTGTCATTTTGTGTGAAATGTACTATTTCGGCAAATTCTATAATTGATTTTATATCTTATCTCTTTGTATATCTGTCGGTAATTTTCGTTTGAAGCGAGTGTTATCAGTTGAGGGTTTGTACGGAATAGCACCTGTTCACTACCGAACAAGCTCAATGGATTAGATCAGTCTTGAGTACTCTGTTCAAACAGGGCAGAAATAAGAAAATTTTTTTTGTCAAAAAAATATCCGGCAATAAGGAAGTCTGAACCATGGAAAATCGATAAAGACTAGATCATTTATTGATTGATTTGGTGTTTATTTTGTAGAACTCTTAAACTTATAATATTAGAAATCAAACAATTATTTGAGTCTACTGAACACTTTATTTTATTTTTACAAATTTGAACAAAAATTCCGTGACAATTGTTTCGCCTTGTTAGGACATTTTCAAACGAATCTTGTCGCGAAATTTTTGTTTTAATATTTGTAAAAATAAAATGAAGTGTTCAGTAGACTCAAATCAGTGTTTGATTTTTTATATTATAAGATTAAAGAATTTAATTATAGACAAAGTTTCTCGGAAACGGACGAAAAAAAAATATAAAAATAAACTACATTGAAACGTCACAGGTTCATGTGACGAAAAAACTAATGAAGAAGTTCAGTGCTACGGGAAATTGGATTTAAAAAATGTTTTTTTGAAAATGTATGGAAAAAAAATGATTTTAATTAGAACGAACTAGTTTGAACGACGTCACTTCCGATTCAACCAATGACATAGTGTTGGAATAGATTTTCAATTTACGAGAAGCCAATTCGCTAGTCAGCAGAACTCACCGGAGATAACTTTTAACGTTATACGCGCAGTAATTTTAAAATTACAAAAATTAAAAAAATCATAGCGCTCATAATACGAAATATTTTTTTAACTTTTTTAATTGGCTTACATTAATAGTCTATACAATATGTCAATATATTTCACCACAGAAGTTTGCACCATTTTTCCGTTTTATTTAAGTCACGTACATAATCTAGTTTCGCCTCTGAAAGCCCCTTTGATGTAGGCCGAAAGATTATGTAAAAATTATGTAGGTACTTGTTGTTATCAGAAATGAATCGAGTAAAGATGATGTCACTAGATTTGGCAAACGTTAATCTTATTATTCCAAATATTTTGATAAAGAGTAAGGGGTTTTTATTGTTACAGCTTGAATCAATACACTCGTTAGGTATACAAGTAGGCACATCTGATGTTAAAAGTGTGTTAATTTTTCAAGAATTAATTGTCGGCTGAGGTCGGCCTAGGTGATAAATAAAGGATTTACAATAAACTCTAGATTTGCGAATTCATATTTCTTTCGTTATTGGTCGCGTTGATGTCGATGGTGGTCACAAATCATAAATCTTGTGTGGTCACGCGGTTTCTGGTCACATACTTTGTATTATATTAAAATAATTACTAATTATCTATTTATTATACAACGTTATTAGTTCGATTTCTAAGACAAACATTTTTAATTTAATGAACGGTTTGTGGTTTCCTGGTAGAATTTATTTCTCAATGAGGTAGTTTATAGTAACGGCAAATTGGATATAAAAATGTTTTCTTACGCGTCGTAAAAATTAGAGCATTTAATTGTACGCGAAGTTTCTTGAAAATGTATGAAAAAATAACAAACATTCGTTTTAGTAATATTGAACTACTTTGAAATGTCACAGGTTCAGATGAACACGTGTTTAGAATAGCCAATCAATTATGTATTGTGATGGATTTCCGGTTTCCGGGTAGCCATGTTTAGCGTGTTTTGAAGGGTGCGAAGTTCTCTTTCCCGACTCGAACTCGTGACAGTCGTGACGTAGCGTCGCGTGTACACTGCCCGAGCGGTGTAATTTCAAATTAACGAATCTTTAAAAAATCACACTTATGATGATAAAAATTAAATTGTTTTTGATAGTGCATTTTCAAATATAAAAAAAGGTGAACTTTATCATTTCAAAAATAGTTATTTCAGGCTTAAGGTTTGTTAAATATGCCTTCAAAATTTGAATGTTTGGGTAAATTGTTAACCATAAGAACCCAACTATTTATTTTTGAAATAAGTTTTTAAAAAATGCTTTGATTAATTTAGGGACAAAATCATGTGATTATTGCATATTTACCGTTGATTATTGTGTATTTTAACCTTGAAGGTTATAAGGTAAATGTACGCAGTACAGATATGTAATGTACCCATACACAGCTGATTTTCGATAAGAAGTTCCAACTGCAGTAAGAGAGTTCAATAATTTTATTTATTTTTCATTTTTTAACTCTTGTGTGGCTGTGATGTCACACTATTCGACATAGGATACAAGACTTGATATATCTCTTTTATTTTTTAAAATGATGAAGTTATATTTTTAGTAATCTTTAAATGAACATTTTCACACCAAATTTAGAAAGGAAAACTTGTATAACTATGCTGGATGTTATTGTAAAAAATATTTATCCTTGCTATACGAAGAATAAATGGCCGCTAATTTAGCAACACATCTGTATAAGAGAAATCACGAAGATAAAACTCATAACAAGAACAACAAAGACGCTGTTCTGTGGCGGGTGTTGTGTAAAATATATTCACTCGATTAATGACAGTGATGGGAGAAACACGCACGTAATATGAGCGACGTTTTTATGATTTTTTTATTTATTTTGCTATAACAGCGCTAAACTATATGTTTATTTGCATAAATTATGTAAATAAAAAAATAATTAAAAAAATAATTGTTACACAGTTTGTCTCCATGTTTTCTCTATTTTTTAATCTCTAAACTTTAGAATATTCCGTTTTTTACTAGTGGTAACACTATGTAACATCACCGCGCGCAAAGGAATTATTTACCACATTCCTTTAAGAGTTAATAGACTATCAAAGCAAGATTTTTTTTTATTTGTGTCAGTTCGTATTATAATCAGCGCTTTATTTTTTCAAAGTTTTGAAATTACTCCGCGTGTGACGTCACAAGTTATAATTTATTTATTTCACATAAAACTTTATATATTTCTTTTCTTTATGAACACCTCACTGGGAATAACCCGTGCCAAGGCATTCATTTACATTATTTTTAAATTATGTTTTAGTACATAATAAATAAATATAATATAATAAATAACACTGTATGGTGAATTCTACTGATTGGTGAATTGGCTTTCCGTAAACCGGAAATCTATTTTAAATCTCCACCATCGAAAGATTTCAAAGAACTTTGGACGTAATTCAGAGTAGTTAATTTTCATTAAAATCATTTACAATAATATTTTTATGCGTTTTTAAAAACTTCGCAATACAATTTCATGCATTTTTCATATCGAATTTCCTGTAGCAATAAATATCCTGATTAAATGCATTTTGGTGAATTATATTTTTGAACGTAGCACGCCTTAACGGTGATTAATCAATACACCTATCAATTATAATCATATGAAATAATGTGCCTTAATTCTTAATTATCAGAGGCCGCATGAGTTTGTTAAATAAAATTTATTGCCTAATAAAGATAATGCGCCTTTTGACATCAATGCATTGCCAAGGGTTTTATTGTTACTTTTGCCTTTTAATTATGTTCCCCCTTATTTGAGCAGTCACGTTAATCCTTAACACAATAAAAAGAAAATGCATACGGAGTAGGAATGTATGGCAAATTTCACAATATTTTACGCAATTTTATTTAATAATGAGGATAAAATTATATATAAGGAAGTTATAAAATATTGGACGGAAAAAATGTTTTCTTAAAAATTAGACCATTTAATTGCTCGGCGAACTTTCTATAAAATCTATGAAAAAAATTATTGTATCGTCCTACCCACCGTCGAGAAATGTGACGTCGCAGGCTGGGTAATTTCAAAATTCCATAACTATATAAAATTATAGCGCGGACAATGAGATAGATATTTATTTTATTTTACTAACATTTAAGGCAAAATTGACTTTTACAAAACTTATTATACGAATATTTTGGGTTTAATTATTTTAAAAAAAAACAAACATTTCTTTTAAGCCAAGATTTAAAAAAAAAAATTAACCTAAAAATTATACAACACATTTAGTAGAAGTTTCAAATCAAATTGAATAATAAAATATATATATTTTTTTAATTGGCTTAGTTTGAGAGTATTTAAAATTAAAATATAAAACCTCTGGACCTCGTTGAAAAAATCAATAACTTTGTACTTACGGGTAGATTTGCAGGTTTATATTATAATGGATAGCTAATTATATGATACTGTTAATTGCAGTTCTTTCACAATTATAGATTAGGGAGATAGGTTTTTTTATATTTCATTAAAAAGTATGTTTAATATTATTCACGGTTAACACAGATATAATGATCCGTTTAAGGAAATATGAATTTATAAACCATGTGCATTATAGGCAGTGATAATGCAATTCAGAAAAAAAAAAACCAAGCCGATTATAGATCACAGACTCTGTAAGTGCCTAGAATTTTATATTTTAATTAGTCTCATGTCTGCAAAAAATAAATGATCTATGTTCATTTGTTTATGTCTATGAATACTCTATAATTACTTAGGTACTAGATACTCTAATTTTTATCCATAAAATCAACATTAATCTTTGCATAATTAAGTGCTTGATGTAAGAGTCTGATTAATACATTGATTTTTAATTGTAAGTTCAAAAATAGTAATCGTTAACTGTTATCGAAAATCCGAACAAATCATGAACATAGGTATGTATATTATTTCAAAGGAATTCTTAGTATCCGTTTATATATTTGTGAATTACAAATTTCAAAAGGAAGGCTATACGGATACCCGAGTCATACAATATTAGGGATTTTGAAATTGAATTTCAATTAATTTATTTAATACGTTTATTTAGATTATTAAAAATATTTTCACTATATTATTATTATTGTTTCAATCATTATTTTATGTACCTTATTAATATTGTTAAGTTTTTTGTTTAATAGTTCTTAATTAAAATTCTTACTGATTTTGGTGCGTGCCACATCAGAGTATTGTTACTCTGGTGGGTACTAATATCAAAGTATATAAAGATAGCACAAGGGCTATAATGTTTGACAACTAAGTTAATGTTTTAAATATAAATAATTACCTTTTATTATTTTATATACGCCCATAGAGCTTTTAATATCTCTCTATTTCGTTTTTTATCGAAGTCTTTGGTCGTCACGGAGCGCACTGTGCTTAAAAATAAATTGTATTCAGTCTACTATTATCAAGATCTTTTATTTAGTAAAGATCGCCGCCATATTTATTGAATTGGCTACAACCACCAGCACACATTTTTCTAAATATATAATTACAAAAAAACACTTTATTTAAATGCATAAAAATGATATGGTATATTTTTTTATTTTTTACTTTATGGAATAAACACATGACAAATTTACTATCATACTCAACGTTTATTATTGTACATTTATTGATAATTTTAAGTTGCTGGAAGTTTGTTCGTCTATGTGCTTTGTAGCTGCAAGACGGTAGTCTAGCTTCAAAACCTAAATGTTAGCAACTAGCGAATACCTCAATCTTGTAAAAAGAGTATATAATTCCAATCGTCCATGCGCTCAGTCGCTGCAAGACTTGTTGTAATCTAACTCCTATTTTGTTAAATTTGATTTTTGATTTTGATTTTTAAAATATCACTAAGCCTCTAAACTTCATTGCCATATTTAAAAAAAATGTAAATGGGGGCTAGATTTCTTACTGTCCATGCGCTCTGTAGCTACAAGACGTGCTGTAGGAATCTAGCTCTTATTTATCATCATTGGAGAGGAGGAACTAGAATCCCAACCGTCCATGCGCTCTGTGGCTACAACACGTGCTGGGATATATATTTATCTTACAGCGCCCTTGAGCTAAACTGGCTATGCACAGCGAAGTTTCAGTTCCAACACTTATGTATGGAAGTGAAAAATGGAACTGGCAGAGGAAGGATGAAAGCCGAGTGAACGCGGTTGAAATTCGATCTCTTGGACGAATTTTATTTTTTATTAATTTATACTTTTTCATTATTTGTATTCCTTTTTTTATACAGAATAATGTTTTTTTTTTTTTAATTAAAAAAGAAAATATTTACGTCCTTATGATTTACCCCAATATTCAATTTTGAGGGCCATTTTTAACGAGTTGTAAATAACTCACTATTAGAAAATGGAATCAAGTTGGGGTAGAGTGTGATTCGAACCGCGGACCTTCGTTGTTCCCTTACTGGGGTGTCCCGTGCCGAGGGAAACATTTTACAAAATGTGAAACATGCCTAAGATTAGCCATTTAACAAAGTTAACACAATAACAATAAAAAAACGTAGTTAATCCAATTAACTTAATTATAATTAACATAATAAACAATAAAAAATAAAAATATTCATATAAAACATAGCCAGTTTATAAAGACCAATTTAAAAAAAATAATAAACAGTGCATACATTGTACCTATTTGGCTTGATCCACTCATCAATCCGTGCGCAACCCACTTCTACTATCCATTTCTTAATAGCAATTTTATATTGTGAGAATTTACTAATTGTCCTTATGGATAATGGAAATAGATTGTAAACTTTAAGCGAGTAGTAGGTCAATCCTCTTTGACCGAAGGTTGTATTTTTTTTTTTTGCAGCAGCAGGGTAGAGTATCTAGTATCTCTTGTATTTGTAACGGAAGGTAGAGAATAATGTTTACGTGCGTATAGTAACAAAGTTTTAACAAAAAGCTGTTTTATAGATTTGACATTGAGATTTTTCAATATACCGAGGGAGCTAGTTCTGATTGGTACTCTTAAGATAATTTTTATTAAAGCTTTTTGTGCAATTATTATTTGCTTGATCAGTGTGTCATTTGCACATCCCCATCCAATTATCCCAGATTCCAAAACTGATTGAGTTATTGCGTAACATATTTTTACAAGTTCTTTTAGGCTTATTATATTTTTTATAGTTTTAAAAAAGTAAATTTGGTTTTTAAATTTATTTTTAATATGATCAATTTGATTGGTCCATTTTAAATTCCCATCTATATAAATTCCTAAATATTTAGTTAAATCTACTCCAAAGATTTACAAATACATTCAATATTCGGAATTTGGTTAATATAATGTGTGGGAAATCAATGTATGATAGGGTTACAAATTATGAAATCAGGCGAGAGTGTAAATCTGAGTCAAAGATAATTGATAAGATAAAGAAGCAGTCTTTGAGATGGTTTGGTCACATAGAACGAATGGACGACAAAAGAATGGTAAATATGGCGAAAATGAATGGTAACGTGAGAGGACGACCACGGAAGACGTGGCATGATCAGATAAACCAAAATCTTAAGATTGGTCATGTCAAAAGCAGACAGAACCGAAGGGCATGTATGACAAGATGTATGAATGTGGAAGAAGCTAGGAATGTATGCCAGGCGTGTGTGGCGGTCCATTCTTTCTGCCTACCCCTACGGGGAAATGGCGTGATAGTAGTAGTAGTACAGCGCCCTTGAGGTGATTTTCATAAAAGTGGCACTATATAAATTATCCAAATACAATAATAAAACTACATACAAAGCGTACGGTTGAGTCTGTCAACAGTCGATCGCTATTGTAATTGACCATCAATTTGGTGACTCTATACCTATACACAGCTGGATCCAGCTCTGATACCACAATAATTGGTAATTCTACCAAATGCCATACTGTTACTCACAAAGTGATGTGCGCCAGGTAGCTCCCCAACACATCACTCCACAACATGACACAACAATGTAATCTTTCCTTTAAGTAGGAATTACAATAAATTATGAGTATCGCCAAATAAATGCATTTATTGATATGAGTACTGTATGTTAGTGGGAGAATATACATATATAACATATTTAGTAACTGTACGTGTGAAGGGGAGAGGAACTGGCGGGGGTGATTTAACTTCAGTTATATCATTGTATCAATACACAGCACAATAAATAAGCCCCCAAGCCGGGATAAACAACCAAATGTTTAACACCTCTATTTGTTCGGCGGCACTTTTGATGTTCAATCACTAGTGGTCGTGAACATTTTTTAAATGCATATTTCATCGGGTTTCTGGAACAAGCTGGTAACTAGTAACTACCTCAGAGTAATATTTATCTCGAATCCTAAAGCTCTATTGCATAGTTTGGTTTTTAATTTAACATCAAACGTTTAATGGACGGTTTCGGTTTGCGCTTGCAATTCTCAACCCAAGAACCTACCCACGGCCCGTTGTATTGCTGTAATCTGTAGCTTACTTTGTGATCAATAATCATATAATGGTTTTTCTACGTACGGGCGACTCTATTAGGTTATTACAATAAGGTAAATACATTTTTTGGAAAAATTAGATGTCTTCATAACAAGCATCAAATAATCATTAATTGAGAAGAGCTTTTAAATTTAAAAGTACAATATCTCACAAGCAGTAAAATGTTATTAACTTGTGGCAGAACCTAATGTAATATATTAATTGATCTAGTAGTCAGTGCGTTTGCCTACAATAAACTCCTGCAGATCTCTGCCTTGCGTATTATATTTATTTATAAAATAAACACGTATATTTGAAACAGTTTTTACATCAATATATTGATAGTCCAAAAAGCAAAAGATTGCACATTTTGACTTAGCGCAACAACAACAAAAAAAAGCTGCTTTTGATATACTACTCAAGTGCCCTATGCTCCATCAAGTGCGGAACAGGGGACGATAGTGATGATGATATCTTAAAAAAACTGTATCTTACCTGAGACAGATCCTTTGTTATTATTGTGTACGATTATTAATATAGCGTCGTTTTTGTTTAATCAACACCTTATTCTTGATCCTCTTTTACAATCAAAGTGAATTGTAGTAAATTTTCATAATAGATAAGAAATGTACGTCTTGCAGCTACATAGTGAATGGGTAGTTACAGTTCTAGTTCCTATTTACAGTTAAAATAATTATTTTCATCTTCATTTCTCTATTGGCATTCAGTGGTGCAAATGACACTGCATTGGTACTGCTATGCAGTGTTTATGTAATAAATAAATACGATCTGTCTCTAGGGGCGAACCGTGATAGAAACGATTATGCGCAGCTTACCATTATATTATAAACATAATGAAAACATTGTATATTGCCCTAGTGCGAAGTCAACTCGAGTATAACTCAGTTATATGGTCACCGCATTACGGGGTTCATGTTAAGGACATCGAAAGAGTTCAGCATAAATTTTTGCGTTTTATCAATTTTAAATTAAGTATACCGATTGAATACATAAATTACTCATACTTAAATGATTATTTAAACATCCAAACATTAGAAAACAGACGAAAATTAAATGACTTGCTTTTTTTGTTTAAAATAATAATGTCGATGTTCGATTGTTGTGAACTTATCAATTTGATTAATGTGCGAGTGCCTGGTCGAGTTACCCGATGTAATACTTTGTTCTACTGCGGTCCATCATCGACCAATTACAGCGCGAATTCGCCAGTAATGCGGATGCATGTACTCGCGAACCAATATGCTAACAACATCGATGTCTTTAGCGTGAGTCTTGTAAATTTTAAATATCAATGTATATGTTCCTTATCAAATAGAACTTAATATTCTGTTCATATTGTATTTTATAACATTATGTACCTAGCTGCTTTAAACCTTTAATTGTATTTATTTAGCTTATTAAAAAAATAGAAATATTTATATATTGCTTTAATTTTTTTAAAACCAACTTAACTTTAAAACACATTTCTATATTTTATTACAGTATATTGTATTTTTTTTTTTTTTTAATTTATGTTGTTAATACACTCATCTTTTTATTTTTATACCAACTATACTTCTTAACACTGTTCCTTTATTTTGTTCCTTTATTTTATTTCTTTATATTGTGTTTTTTTTTAAATCTATGCTGTTTATATACTCTTCTTCTTTTTTTATACCAACTTTACTTCTTAACACCGTTCTATCTTTTGTTGCTTTATATTGTATTTTTTAAATTTAATGTTGTTTATATACTTATATTTTGTAAAATTTTCATGTATGTAAAAGCCTTATGGGCGTGAAAAAATAATAAAATAATAATAAAATAAAATAAAATAATATTTGACTGTAATGTTTTACTGTTACTTTATTTACAGAAAAACAAATAAAAAAATACTGTTTATTTTTAATCGTTTCCACCGTTTGTATTTTTACCCTATATATAATATAAATATTAATTTTAATAAAGCAAGCCCAGCACTTGCGGTGAGCCAAGAAACTAACCGATTATTCTAGCCTACTTTTTCATACAAATATGTATACTATACATATTTTGAATGTCTTATCCCCAGTGCGGGTTTTTACCTGCAGATGACACAAATTATTTGAAGATTCTTGATTTGGAAACAGTATTTTAAACATTATTTCTTAAAGTCTATTTTTCTTTGAGATTGTACTTTTGACAAAAGACCATAATTACTTTCATGCGTCATATTGCAGGGCATAAAACGCTCGACGCGGCCGTTTTTAGCACTTTTCTTTTCTAGAACAATTCGGCCAGTTGACATTTCAATTGAATATTTAATATCGACTGAATTCATAGTGATACTTTTTTTTTTAATGAGTTACATATTAAAATAATGGATAATATATCTATATAATATAATATATCACGAAGTCACGTCGTTTGAGTTGATTTCATGGATGAGAGTTGTTGATCATACAGAACCAAAGAAAAATATTAATTTATCGTATATATTACTTACATTATATTATGTACCTTCTTTGTAGGTAAAAACATATCATATTTTTTATAGCTAACCTGTAAATATAATCATTATTCACCACTGTCTGTCTCAAAATTTAGATCCTATATCACATTGAATAAATATTTTATCTTGACCTTGCTGAGTATCGATCCTGTATTCGTATCTGGGGCATATAAAGCGAGGAGAAAGGTTCTGTTTGTTTCATATTATTTTGAAGAGCAAGATTAAGAGTCACCGAGGGTCTGGAAGAAAACAGCGGTCCTGGCTGCGTAATAAATGAGGCTGGACTGGCGTCAATGCTGTAAAGCCGTTTTTCCGGGCAGCACAGGACTTCGCAGGAGTGATTGCCGACGTTGGGGATAACTGACATGGAACTAAGAGAATAAATGTCAAACCCGACGCCTTAAACATGGTAAGATGATTTTGTGACCAGTACACTAAAAGGCGAACTTTACTTTATTTACCTTTTCTGGATTTTTGCCTGAGACTATCCATTGAGTCGAAAACACCCATTCAGGATTCTGGTTATAGTTCACAAACATAAATGTATTATTTTATCCGCCCGGGCAGGATCGTATGATTTTACAACGAGAAAATGATTTAGGTAATGACAGCTTAGCAATTGGATAATGAGGTGATAGTTTGTTTGCTGTTTCGGAACTTGACCGTTCTTGGTTTGTAAAATGTAGTTGCAAAACATTATTTAGTAAACAATCAATTTATGATTATTGACTTGGAAAAGGTTTCAAACTTCTGATTGTTTGAGTAAGCATCGCTTTGACAAAGTGCGCCATGTGTCACCTTGCTAACCCCCACCACCCACTACCAGCACACTATGGGTACAAATACAAATGCGTGATCTTCATATATGTACACATAATGCCCATACAATTGAACAAAATTGATGTCTACTTCATTTATCTCAGAAAAGCAATCAAAAATAATTTGTTTCTATTTCGTGGAGAAATTAATTTGATCTTCTTTAATAAGGAGACTTGCGTTCGATTCTAATAACATTTAAAACAAATTTTTTTTTTTCTAAAACAATGCCTACCTGATGACATATTTTACACCAGTCGTCCAAATCTACATGACACGGTAAAATTAGGTTGTCTAAATTTAATTTTCAAAAAAATATTTTTTATTATTCAGTTCCCAATCTACTACAGTTTTAACAACCAATTTGTTAAAATGTTTTATTAATTTTATTTATGTACACTGCGCATAACTAAGTTCCTTAGTTACTTTTCTATTCTAGCGTCTGTGTTAAAGTAACTGTTTTTTTTTTAAAGAGTCACTTATTAACTATGACAAATCTTTCGAATAATAAAGTTTAAAACATAATATATAAAAATTCAAACTAGGGGTTAGGAAAAATGCGCTAAATAACTTATCAATGAAATACATATACATTGCTATTATTTGAACACACATTAGAATATGTTTATGTGTGCCCTACTTTAAGATTTGAAATAAAACAAACGTAATTACAAAATGCTCTTCAGTGTGTATCCCAGCTGAATGAGGAAGTTCTGTGCAATATACAATTGGATATAAAAATTATTTTCTTATGCACGGTAAAAATTAAGGCATTCAATTGTGCTGCGAAGTTTTCCTAAATATCTATACAGTCTGCATCACGTGATGATTTAATCATCGACTTAGATTTAATCAGGGTTCTGCAGTATCAATTCATTATTGAATTTATTCTAAAAGCAATATTTTTAGTTTTTCAAAAAACATACATAATTAATTATTTTAACTTTTAAACCATCGATTGATGCATCGCTGTGAATGAAGTTTAGTGTTCCCACGACCAACGAGCCAACGACAGATTGATTACTTAGCTATAGGCACTACTAATGTTTATTAATGATACTGCTTTCTCTATTACTCTCACTCTGTTTAAGCCAGAGTGAAAGAGACAAGACTTGATTTTTTATGTCACTGTATTTAGTTTACCTTTACAGGTTTTTTGACATGCTAGAAGGGAATGGAAAATAGACACAATTTTGATAGAAACTGTCATTGATGGTAATTTTTCTGTGTGACATAAAGAGGAAAAAGGAATTACCTCTAGGCGCTTTTTGAACATTCTATAATGATGAAAAATAACTGTTCAAAATTGAATGTACTTTAAAATTGATTTACTCTTCGAAACTATTTTTTTCAAATATTTTTATTTAGATATGTTTGGTCTTAAAATAGTGCAAACATTTTATTTATTTATTTATTTATTTATTTATTTATTTATTAACGGACATTGTCCATGTTTACAATTTATAAGGTTTAAATATTACAATAAAAGAGTAGTTTAAAACATTTAAAGAAAAAAAAAAGAAGCATTGACAAACATAAGGGACATCGAGACAAGATCTGGACTATTTATTTAGTGCTCGTTTAAATCGTTGTAAACTTAAACCAAAAAAGTCCAGATCCTGTCTTGAGTTAACAATACGACAAAGGCGGGTCATTGGAGAATTTAGGCCATAGTTTGTTCTATGCTGATCGATGAACAGTACTTCATTGTTTCTCAATCTACGAGTCGGAATATTGAATTTTACTTGTCCCAGTAATGATGGAACATCGATTATACCATTTAGTATGCCGAACATATATATGGAGTCAATATTAGTTCTACGTTTTTGTAGACTAGAAATATTTAACATCGACTCTATTTCAGCATAAGAACAATTATCTCTCTCTAGTCCAAGCATCCACGCTATTTTTCGAAGCAAGCGATGTTGGACTGATTCAATGTGATTTATGCGATTGACATAGAATGGAGACCAGACCACTAAGGCATATTCAAGAAGAGGGCGAACAGTTGAGCAATAAAGAGTTTTGATTGTACGGACATTAGTAAAATCAGAGGATATTCTGTTAATGAAGCCAAGTAATTTCAGTGATTTATTTACTGTATTATCTATATGCTCGTTGTATGTCAGTTTATAGTCCAAAACAACTCCTAAATCTCTGATGGACTTGACTACATCAATTTTGGAGTTTTCTAATAGGTACTCGAAGGAAATTGGTTGTTTTGTTGTATGAAATGACATTATTTTGCATTTTTTAATATTTAGTTCTAATTTATTGACTTTACACCATCGGTTAAAAGAGTTAATGTCTGATTGAAGAAGAAAGCAGTCTTGTAAAGTTTGAATTATTTTGAGAATTTTGTTGTCATCCGCGAAGAGCCAAAAACGAGAGTAAGAGAATGATTTAGCAACATCATTAATAAACAAATTGAAAAGCAGGGGTGCCAAATGAGCACCCTGAGGTACACCCGATGTAACATCAATACTGGTTGATAAATAGTTATTTATCCGAACATTTTAATAAACTAATGTTTTAATATTATTATTTATGTTTAAAGAATAAACTTTGTGGTGAAATATTTTAAGTAATGTTAGTAAATATTATTATATAACCATTTACCGACTTTTTTAGTCTACCGGCTTCAAGACGTACCCATCTCTTCGTCAGGACACTGAGCAATGGGATCACACTCATAACGGTGTGATAACAGCAGATAACGAGAGGATGAAAGGAGAGTTTCTGGCGCCTCAAAAACAAAACCAACCAGGCAAGATAAGGTTACCCTGACAGACAAATCCACCAGAGAAGGCAACGGGAAACCACCCTGGGCATCTTTTCCTAGGAATTACTATGGCCAGTACATCCGTTGAGCATTTGTCCTGGCTGTGGAATATAAAAGTAGAGTAGGAACAAGATGCCTTCGCTGTAGTGATTACCAACGTCGGGGACCTGACAAGGCACCGCAAAAAAAGAAGGTAACGCCTGAAAATAGTTTTAATTTTTGCTCTTCTGCTTAGACCAGGGCCTCCGATTACAATGGGCAGTTAACATTTATCTTCAATTTTATCCATACAGCAAAAATGAAGTTTTCTGCATGAAAAGCAGAAAATGCATACAATTTTTTCTTCTAAACATGTCAATTATTGGTTACCAAAGAAGATATTTTAAATGTTCATGCAAATATACTCATTTTCCTACACAAATATTGGTTTTTCTTTATAGCCAGTCGAAGATAACTCTGTTAACTTTCCATTGTAATCGGCGCCCTGGTAGATTTTTCATATTTTTTTTTGGTGTTCCATTTTTTTATAGACAAGGACTGGATTTAACCCCCGAGGGAGCAGTTAATATAAACATGTTACAATAGAGATGAAGAACATTTTAGAGAAGGAAATATAGAAGTCAAGACATCTACAGGGCTTATGAACTGGTGGGGAGTGTTACGGATTCTAGTTATAAAGTGAGTCAACTGAAGGCTGGTTAAGCTCATAAGATGGACCAACATGCTGCAGGGAGTGGAGAATCACAGGGCATTACTAGCACACTAGTTACGATGCTGGGTCATTACACGCTGCTCTAACTTAATGTAATCAGGGCCCTAAAAATGTTTTTTTCGTACATTCACGACCACACATCAATCTGACAAACGAAAGTGCTGGCTACTGCCTTTACTGTGCGGCGCCAGAAATGTTAATAAATTTGTCATCTCGGTAGAGTTAATAATAAATGTTATACCTTACTGCTGTTATTAAAACAAATATCAGCAGAGCAAAAATCTAAGGCTGTTTGTATTTTTGTCAAGGTTTGACGAAACTGAAAAGCATTCAGTATAGTTTAACAAATTACAGCAGGGATAGAAAATACCTTAAATAAGAAAATATGGAAGTCTAGGCATTTACAGGTCTTATGACCTGGCATTGGCTGGTTTATGTGGCCACATTATATTCTGTGTATCATTCACCATTTGATCTGTATATTAGAAGATATGCGGTATACGGGAATTTTCATGAATAATTATTTACACATTGCTTTTCTGTCACTCTCTTGTAAATGCCTCCTCAATAACACAATGTGTAATATTCACCATTTTGCCTTTGTTTAAACATCCATATTTCTTCGACTCTTCCATTTGTTGATTTTAGTAAAGTTAAAAAGCTGAAACCTTTATTGTCATGCATCTGACTGAATTATTTCACATACTAGGCAACGCCTGAAAACATTAATTTTATTTTTTCAATCTTCTTCTTGGACCAGTTGGTTTCATTACAATTCAAATTGGACAAATTTAAATATTGTAATTAATAACACATTTGGACAAACTCAAATATTTTAATTCATTACAGTGATTAATTTTCCTTCAGTCAACCTAGTGGTGTAATTTTCAGCGCGTTTGTCTACCATGCAAGAGGTTTTGGGTTTGATACCCGACAAGCTTGATATGAAATATTTAATAAAAAGGGTGTTTTCACACAAGAATATTTATAACGTAGGTATTTAAATGAAAAATGAAAATAATCAATTCATAAATAATTCTTATGCACATAAAAAAGAATCAGCTCTTTTATTTCACAAGTACATTGATAGACACAAGTACATAATTTTACAAAATGTTCACTTGAACCAGTTGATTCAATGGATATCTGTATTGTAGTAAGATATAGCGCTTAGATATACATATTTCATTCCCAAAAATGTTCTCCATCTCTGTTGTAACACATGTCGATTAAAAATAAAAATAACCTTAAACTGATATAGGTAAGGCAAGCTAGGAAGGTAACAAAAACGTAAAGAAAATGTGAATGTTTAAACAAAGGCTGAATGGTAAATGTTACATAATGTGTAAAATAGCCTTTTAAATCATTAAATGACTGGTCATAAGCCCTGTAAATTCTTAAGCTTCCATTTTCTTAAAACAATGATAAAAGTAGGTTAGATACTCTCGAAATGCGATTCTTCGGGTAAATGTGTGGTAAAACGGTGTGTGATAGATGCACAAATGTCGAGATCCGTGAACTGTGTAAGGCTGAAACATACATTATCGACAGAATCAAGAAACGAGTGCTGCGTTGGTTTGGACATATAGAGCAAATGGACAGCGTAAGAACGGCTAAAAGGATCTACGATGCGAATGTTGATGGATGCAGAAAACGAGGAAGATCGAGAGAGACATGGAACGATCAAGTCCATCAAATGCATGAAGATGGACATGTCAAGAGTAGGAATAATCGGCGTGCGCGAATGAGAAGATGTATGAATGTAGAGGAAGCGAGGTATGTATGCAAAGACAGAGTGATATGGTGCTCTATCCTCTCTGCCTACCCTTACGGAGATATGGCGTGATGGTTTGTGGACAGTCCGTTGCAAAAAAAACATTCTTGATAACTCCATTGGAAGTAAAATCTAGCTAAGTCTACAAAAATATGGGCATACTAAAAATATTGTCGATAAAAACGATCTTCTCAAGTTATTCAATTTTTTAAAGTTTGTTGAATTTGACAATTTTGACATCCTATACCTATGAGACGTATGTACATATATCCGTTTAAGTATTTTGCGCTAATTATGATAGATCTATTGTTACTACCACATTAGTGGATAATTATAAAAAAACGCATACAGATTTCAAACACTATTTTTGTATATCAAAAACGTTTGGCGTATCATGATTCATCGTCGTCCTTGATATCAGTATAAACAATTAGAGTAAGTTTATTGCCAAGATAAAGATTATTTTTAATTATGCATGTCGTATCAAACAGAATGAGAGACGCCGAAGCGTTTTATTTTTTATTTCACAAGCCGCACAGGCGTCATGGTATATAGTAGTGTTCACGCGAGGTCAATACAATAATGTCCTGTCAAAGCCCTAAACCTTTTGTCCATGCGTAAACAGCTATTGGAAGGATCGGACAATGTGCCGAGACATTGTCACAGAGATAGACGGCATGCTATCTCCGCAAGACAATATATTACACCAACCATCGCGCGCTGCCGCATTGTCCTCGTGTAACCACACAGACAGGATTATGGGACAGTATAATCTCTCTCAGTACGTGCGTGTCGCTACAGCGCATATCTATCTCCAAAAATCCAACTTTTAAAGAGGAACAAATAAGTGTTTTTTTTAACTTTAAATATCTGGTATTTATTTATGAGAGGCTTTAAAGTAAAATTATTTTATAAAATACATGAATTTTTACGTGTTGTTAATGTTTTTTTCTTAGTTTTTGGATTTTTTTAACGCTTGAAATGAAGATATTACTACAACTACCATCACGCCAATCCTTCGTAGGGGTAGGCAGAAAGAATGGACCGCCGCACACGTCTATCCTGGCATGCATTTCTAGCTTCTGCCACATACATACATCTTGTCATACATGCCCTTCGATTCTGCCTAATTTTGACATGATCAGACTTAAGATTTTGGTTTATCTGATCATGCCACGTCTTCCTTGGTCGTTCCTGTCTCACGTAACCGTTATTTTTCACCGTTTATACTTGTTTTACCATTCTTTTGTCGTCCATTCGTTTTATATGACCATCTTAGAGACCCTTTCTAAATCTTAAACCAGCCAATGACAGGTTATAAGCCCTGTAAATGCCTAGACTTCCATATTCCCTTCCCAAAAATGTTTTTCCTCTCTGTGGAAATAAATTTAAATATGAATAACTGCCGGGGGAAATCTTGCCAGTCTGCAAGCATTTGGACATACTTAAACATTATCCTTAAAATTTATTTATAAATAAACCACTGATGATTGACGAAGAACTAAAACTTTTTTTTAAATGTAGTAAACATGGACACAATACGAGAATATCAGAACAATGTTTTGGTTCTTTTTAAATATTATGCTTTTTTTTGTTGTAATTATTTTCACAGGTTTTATTGTAATTATGTAAAAGGTTCACGGAACCATTAATAAAAAAAATAATATCGTGCACAACCAATAGAGGAAACATTGAAACACTGAGCATATTTTTTTCTCTTGATTTTTTATATTATTCTGATTTTATTTGTAATTAAACTGACTCAACATTTAAGAGAATAAAATGATCTAACAAATTGTATTTTATCTGTGATCTATGATAAATAAAAAAATCGGAGAAAATTATTTGTTTCCTGTTTTCTTAGTTTTAGTGTGACAATTCGTAATGAGTAAAATTTCATATTGCCTACAGTGAGTAAACATCGCACGTTGTTAAATAACTTCCCGGAAACTTGTGATTTGTATGAGACTTCAAGAATCAACTTTTCCGTTGATAAATATACACATAGACGCCGACAATAAAAATGCTTATGTGCCATAGAGTGAATTTCGCAGAAGGGTTATCGTCATTCCCCTTTCCGCATGCAGTGGTGCATAGGGCACTGCATTGTTTAATTAAGTGCTGCGTATTTTAATCATCTGTTACATGAAGCTAATGCCATTGTAAATATGGAAATTTATTTATTTATTCATTCAAAATTACAAAATTAAATATTTATGAACTTATTAAGGCTTTTTAGGCTATGCCCGTGTCAAGCCACAATAAATAACAATGAAAATATATAGTAAAATCAATCCGTTCAAATTATAATGACATAGAATCACAATCTAGAAAAAAAGGTAAATGTAATAAATAATCAAATTCCAAAGAATACAATGCAAAAAAGATATTCAGAAATAATTTTTAAAATATAAATTATTCAAATTAAGAATCACACATAATCAAATATACAAAATCATTAAAATCAACAAAATAATAGTAAAATCTATATTTTAGTAGTATTAAAAAAAAAAAAATAAAAAAAAACACAAAATAAGAGCACGATTTAAATCAATAGAAAAAGAATATATATATATATATATATATAAATAAGCATAATTGAAATGATAATTGAGTTATGGGAAATATCTAATATAAGGCAAACATATATTTTTAGAAAAATAATGTTTGTGAAAGTAAAATTCCTAAATAATAAATTAATATTGTAAAACTGTATAGTATATTAACAAGTAGGTAGTAATGTTATTGTTTATTTTTGCATAACAATGTCTGCCTTAAAACAGGTTGTACCTAGTTAGGCAGACTAGACATGATCCAGAGATATCTATTGCCTAAGTGTAGATAAAGTAATTGTTATTTTTGTTAATAAACTGTGATTATTATTATTATTATTATCTGTAGGCAGAACAGTTAATGTTACACGCTGTGCAAACTGTGTGTTTACTACAGCCAGTGACATATGACAGATCATCAGCTCTGGAAAAACCGATACTTTCATATTCTCAACAGTTTTATCTCTGTTTTTAAATAATCATACACTGATCTGAATCCGGTCAAAGATTTTTATTATTCTGTATAAAAATAAATACTTATTAATACATTTTTTATTTGAAGCAGTGACTTTGTATTTATTTCAAACGTTTAAACTGATGTTAGTAACTTTTTAACTAAGCATATAACCACAAACCCACTTTTTATGTCTACCGGCTTCGAGACGTACCCGTCGCTTCGTCCGGTCACCAACGTGCATACTAAAATACACTTTCAGAAAAGAGACTTCAAAACTGAAATTTCTGAAATTAATGTACCAAATATTTTTGTGTACCATATTTTATTTTATTATCTTATATATACTTACTGAAAACTAATTTTGATTTATTTGTTTTTAACATTTATTTGTTAATACCATTTTTTTTATACGCATAAATGTATTGATAAATATTTTTGGTTTAAATTCTTTACAAGTTGTTAACAATTTGCTTTTCAATTCACTCACCTTTCTTGTGTCCATATTTTTTTCTTTTTTACTATGTAAAGTTTCACTTTTTATTTTGCATAGCAGTATGCTTTTTATTGTTTCTACATGTTTATTATTACTTACTATGTTTGTACTTACCTGTATATTTTTCGTAAATGCTTCTTGGGCGTATTGTTAAATAAAATAAATAAAAACGTTAGAAACTAGAAGAAAGGTAAATGAACTAATGTATTCATATAATATTGTTAATGATAAATTGTAAAGTTCAATCTATTTAAGTAATATCAACATTAATTTTGATTTAAGTTATTAATTTACAAGCGCTAATTAGTCAAATAAATTCGTGAGAGTGTACCAAGTATTTTTAATTTTTAACTTATATTTGAATACAAGTTATCATATCATAAAAATTACTGTTCCTAATGATCATTGGTCATATTCAATAAAGCTTCGTTCAAATATAATATGTCCTTCTTAAATCCGGTGTCAAGAATGTGAAGATTGTATGACAGTATTGAAAACACAAAGATTGTCATTTTTGACACTGGATTGTTTAGGTTAAGAAAGTGTATACAAGATGCGTTGTTATATTAATTAATTTATTTGTACATTTTTTTATTCCAGTAAAATGGCTACATAGTGCAGAGGCAATTTTACCATATAAAACAAAATTATCTAATAAATTTGAAGCACTTTTAATATAAATTTTAATAATTTAGATTGTTCATTTATTTCTATGTATATTTTTTAAGCGTTTACAATTGATAAAAAATAAGTAGTGTCTTTTTTATTTGAATATTTCGGTATAACAAATAAATTTCGAAAATCATTTTAGTTCGTAACAGGTACTTATTTATTACCTATCGCAATATTAAAAATACAAAAAGTAGTTAGCGTGTTAGTTGTTTCTACTCATCGTGATTGCGAGTGATAGTAAGAGATAGAAAATGCGCAGTAAAATAGCGGCATAACATAAAACAGTTTTACAAGATGTGGATTACTGGCGTTATCTGACTATTTCTGTAGCTGGTACCGCAAATTTATTGTCACATACTCATTTTGCACTCACTTCTGAACTCAATCATAATTCGTGCAAATAGACGTATTTTTGCAAAAAAGAACCAAACTGAAATAATTTCATATAAATAACAGGTATATTTTTTTGAAAAAATAACACATTCGGTTTCATAGATTATTTTTTTAACATCGTTTATTTTTATGTATAACATTATTTTAACAAAAAAATTACATTGGTGTGATTTTTATTTTTACCGCCAGTTGAGTACGTAGATACATTATTTATTGAAAACGAATCTACAACTACTACTACTACTACTACCATCACGCCATTTCCCCGTAGGGGTAGGCAGAGAGAATGGACCGCCACACACGTCTATCCTGGCATACACTCCTAGCCTCTTCCACATTCATACATCTTGTCATACATGCCCTTCGGTTCTGTCTGCTTTTGACATGACCAGACTTAAGATTTTGGTTTATCTGATCATGCCACGTCTTCCTTGGTCGTCCTCGTCTAACGTTGCCGTTCATTTTTGCCATATATACTTGTTTTACCATTCTCTCATCGTCCATTCGTTCTACGTGACCAAACCATCTCAGAGACCCTTTTTTAATCTTATCAATTATACTTGTCTCAGATTTACACTCTCTCCTGATTTCATCATTCGTAACCCTGTCATACATTGATTTCCCACACATTCGTCTAAGAGATCGCATTTCAACCGCGTTCACTCGGCTTTCATCCTTCCTCTGCCAGTTCCATGTTTCACTTCCATACATAAGTGTTGGGACTAAAACTCCGTTGTGCACTGCCAGTTTAGCTTCGATTGACATATTTTTATTAGAAATTCATATTACTAAAATATGTAAAAGATTAAGGACAGTTATAGGCTGCATGCTAAGAATAAAATATTTTGTTAAAATAAAAACATTAAGACTTATTTATCAATCATTAGCGGAATTCAATTATTAGGTATGGTATTACCAGTTCGGGCATTTCTTGTAAAACCAACATTAAAAAAATCCATTTGTGCAAAACTCGGCTCTTAAATTAATCAACAGATCAGCTAAAATTGATAAGGAAGAGGTACCGTAAGTTTTTAAAATCCAAGTGTGCCTGTCCGTAAATGCTAATCTATGGCTGAAATTTGTTACTTGATATCGATTTTGATTTACAAGAAAAACTACCAGAAATAGAATAAACATAACATAATACGAGGCTAGCACAACACGAAGGCTTGTCAGTTCCGAGGTTTGTAAACAAGTACGGCCAAAGAACACTTCATTATACAATTTCTAAAATTTTCAAAGGGTTTTTAAAAAAAAAGGATTAACCCGCGGATTAAAGAGGTTATGAAAAATACACCACAACGCTCAAACCAATTGAGAAAATATCTTTCTTGGATTTTTATCTTACAACTGGCAGGAATCGAACCCGCGACGTCAGTTTTACAGTTGGCCGTCTAACCAACTGGACTACGGTGCCTGTCAGTCCTTAGCAGATCTAAAAAGAAAATGTTGACAAAACTTTCAAGAAAAAATAATTCAATGGCTAATATGTAACAAGGCTTTCAGTCTTTCATGTAACAGTCATTTGTTTAAATTTTTGTAAATAAATGTTGTGTAAACAATACGTATGATTTTAGTTCTTAATAATGTTATTACTTTTTAATTTTTTATAATTTTAACATTTTTCTTTGTAAAAGAAAAATAAGAAATATGCTAACAAGCCGGTTTTGCGGTTAGGTAGGTTTCATTATTTATCTGTTCATGTTAACCGTCTTAAATAAAAATAAATACAAAAAATTAAACCAAAAACAAAAAAACATCGCTGAATTTCCTCAATGAGCAGCTACCGCTGAAAAAGAAGAGGCAAAAAAATAGTGCGCAGACTGGGCATTGAAAGGGTCCTTTCGTTACTAGGATGAAACGTATATATATGAAACCTATACTCTGATAGAGGTTGGAAAAGCTTTTCCATATAAACAGACGAAGTGAGACATTGGCCCTTATAGCCACAGAAATACTTCACAGTGGTCTTGCCGAGAATTAAACCTGGGACCCGGGGCATGTGGATAATTAAAGCGTCCAATATTTACATGCAAAATTAAATCTTTGGGAAAATGTCACGCACAGGTTAATATTTTATTTTTCTAGATAGTGGTAGGTAGTAGGTAGTATATTATTGCTTAGCCATTCGTGTTTAGTATGCATTATTTTAAAGCATTGAAATACCCATCAAATCATCAGTAAATGACAAATTTTAATGATAACAGTTTATTATGGTTTCATTAGACGATTGCAAAATTACTGTTATTTATAACTTTTTTGTCATATGAGAAAATGTTTAATGAAAGTTACTAGCGCAAGGGGCAGAAGTCGCAAAAAAAAGAATGTAAAACAAACGTCACGGAGCAGTAAATTTGCTCAGGACTTTTACGCCAAGTTTATGCCCGCAAAGGTTTAGTTCAAATAAACAGCGGTGTTAAAAGCAGCTGTTAAGAAGGCTGATATAACGCCATTTGCGTCATTATTGCTATGGAGATACTATGCTTAAATACAGGGATGAAAAACATTTGGGAAAAATTTTCCCGTTTTTTTATTAATTTTTATAAAAATCGGTACTGAAATTAAAATTCTTGTAAACGAACCTGGAGCATAAAACTAATGATCCTATGTTCATCTCGCAAAAAAATATTGCCATCCGCGACAATGCACCATTGCAATGCCTTGTGCATAATTTTTAAACAAAATAAATATTTGCGTTCTTGTGAGTATGAAGTACTCCCAGGTACTTTTAATCGTAACAGAGAAATGTCACATACTATGAATATGAATGCCGATAAAATCATGTGAAACTTATTAAAAACAATGAATTGTATTTGACAACAACGTTTTGAGTATATACAAATGTTAGCAGACAGGCTGGATATCCTCCCTTGGGAGTTATTCAGATCTAAATTTGTTGCAACAGAGAGCAAAAACGTTTTTGAGAAGAGAATATGGAAGTTTGTATATGAAGAATATAGATATGAAGAAATATGGTCATAAGCCGTGTAAATGCCTAGACTTCCATATTCTCTTCTCAAAAATATTTTCCCTCTCCGTTGCAATAAATTTAGATCTGAATAACTCCCTAGGGAGGAAACCCAGCCTGTATGCGAACATTTGTACATACTCGAAACATTGTTGAACCATCAACTAACTGGTAAAAGAAGTATACAAATTGGAGAATTGAGTTTTCTGGCTTTGCCTAGTAGGTGAATTGGTTCAGCCGGATGAATCTTACCCACATGATAAAGGTTTTAGCTCTTTTACTTCACAAAAGTCAACAAATGGAAGAGTTGAGGAAATGCGTATGTTTAAACATTGGCAGAATGACAGATCATAAGCCCTGTCAATGCCTAGACTTCCATATTTCCTTTTCAATAATGTTTTCCTTTTCCGTCGCAATAAATTGAAATATGAATAGCCCCCAAGGGAGGAAATCCAGCCAGTCTGCAAGCATTTGAACATACTCAAACATTGTTGAAAAAACTACTTGAAAAAAGAAGAAGCATACAAATTGGTAAATTGTTTTCAGGCGTTGCCTAGAAGGTAAATTGGTTCAGCCGGATGAATCTCACCGGCATGATAAAGATTTCAGCTCTTTTACTTCACAAAAGCCAACAGATGGAAGAGTTAAGGAAATGCGTATGTTTAAACATAGGCAGAATGGTAAATGTTACATTGTGTTCGGTACCCACTTAAACCAGCCAATGACAGGTCACAAGCTTTGTAAATGCCTAGACTTCCATATACTCTTCTCAAAAATGTTTTCCCTCTCAGTTGCAACAAATTGAGACAGCGTGTATAATTTTTTCCCTACTGAGAAATCTTGTGTTTCAGACACATTTTATTGTTTTTTATTTAGTTTCTTGACATGCATAATTTCATAAATAATTTACTTTCCAGAAAGCTTGACGCTTACTAAAAATGTAATAATTTTAATAGTTATAACACTTTTGGCCACATCTGACATGTTTTTTTTTGCCACTTGTACCCTAATCCGTAGAGTGCACAAAGGGTGTGAGGCTCTGCGCATGCGCCTCTCTGCTCTATTCTGTTTTCCATTATTACCGCAAGTGGGATAAGTGCGGTTCAGATTCACACTCCAAACATTGCGAAGTATTCGTATTTCGTTCGGTGCAAGAAACATTTGAATTATTTATTGATCTTTTTGTTTTATTATTTTATCATCTGGTAATCCTTTGACAAATAAGACAATTGTTCAGTTTTATTTATTTATTAATTCAATGACTTACCCCTTTTGTAAAATATGAAAAAAATTCATCAAAAATTAAAACGCAAAACTCTTGTGTACAGAAACAATGCGTAAAATTAATATGAATATTAATAAATTACAACAGGGATGGAGAATACAACAACAACAATAAAGGTTACAGCTCTTGAACTTCACTAAAATCAACAAATGGAAGGCAGAACATAGGCAAAATGGTGAATGTTACACAGTGTGTAAAGTGGCCACTTAAACTAGCCAATTGTCATAAGCCCTGTAAATGCCTAGACTTTCATATTCCCTTATTTAAGGTATTCTCCATCCCTGTTGTAATTTGTTAATCTTAATACTCCCGAGGGGGTGAAATCCAGTCTTTTGTCTACGAACATTTGGACAAACTTAAATATTGTAATATAAATATCTTTAGCAGCCACTTGAAATTTATCGGGCTTTTCGTAGATCTCTTCGCCATTAAGCTCAAGTCTTATTATGAAAATATTACACACCATTATTTTCGATATAGCAAAAGAAATGATAATCATTTAAGCCTGAACCGCAAGCATACATAAAATAAATA
The DNA here is from genome assembly GCF_059751315.1 of Micrasema longulum. Taxonomy (NCBI): domain Eukaryota; kingdom Metazoa; phylum Arthropoda; class Insecta; order Trichoptera; family Brachycentridae; genus Micrasema; species Micrasema longulum. The sequence goes on along the minus strand of NW_028279107.1, from coordinate 4,803 downwards.
ACAAAAAACTTGACAATTAGTATTTTGTAAAAAGTAACGGAGTGACGAGATTCAAAGCATCGTATTAAATTATTGAGTTTTTTTATAATTAGGTAATCAGAAATTAGGTAATAAAAATACATTGCTAGGCCCAAAGATCTTAATCAAAAGAGGCCCGAAGGGCTGATTAACTAAGGCCTGAAGGGCCAAGACGCCAAGTTACAGCACAGAATACTCAGGCTTGAGAAAAATCCCATTGCGATCTCACCGGAAGTCAAACGTAGAACTCCCGTGTGTGAGACAAACGTCTTCCATTAGACTACTGGGTCGTCATTATTATCAATATTATTTAATTGAATTTTTATTTTTATTATTATTATTAGTACAATTAGTACCATTTTTCGTTAAAGACATTTAGCCTTTGCTAATGCGCCTATATCTCGTGTACTGCTTTTTGTCTGCGTTCATCTTCCTTCAAAAAAACATCAAACTGTTTTTGAACTAATTGACCAAAATGTAATAGACAAAAAGGTCTAGCAATTTATTCCAGTCTGATACTACCCCGCCGGAAAGGAAGTTTTTTTTGGGATAAAGGACGATAGAGGTGGAATTGAGGACGATAGAGCTTTCAGTTATGACCCTGTAAATTTATGTTGGGATTTAATTTATACCTATTGTGCAGGGAGCAGTCATAGTAATTGTTATTTTAAAATGGCAGTGTTGGTTTATCTAAATTAATTAAAATCACACTATCTAACGCATTTACATGTTTCGAATCAGTATTTAAACCAGTGAGTGATAAAATCTGAGGTGTTTGGCTACATGACGTAATAGTTCCATATTACGTGACAGTGCCGAGGCCCTCCCAATGCGCCTGCGCGGGTGGTCCGTGTTGCGGGCCATATTTGGTCGCTATCTTTATTATTTTTACTAAACTTCTTGTTTTTAAGTCCATTTTGTTTATTGACCTTCTGTTTGTTTATTTGCCAAGTCCCCATTTTATGATTCTTCGTGGCGGAAGACCGGATATATCATATCCAGAGTAGAAAAATGCAATAGTTATAAAATAGTACGTTTTTTTCAGGCGCCGTTTTGACCGCTAAGCGTCAGGTTCAATATTAAGGCAACTAAAAAAAAAACAGATCATAATCGAACATTTAATTGTTTAAAAATATTAAATAAACTGACGTATTTTTAAAAATACACCTAACACATTAAAATAAAACAAACGAAATACCACACCAACGAAGTGACAACTTTTAGTGTTTGATATGGAATTAGATGGCAATCGAAATGTAATTAAATAATTAAAGGTTATATAATACAGCATTTTTAATGTTTAGTAAATTAAAATAATGTTTTGAGTCGCTAACCAAAAGAATATACACGCAGATTTTTATTGCAACATAAAAATAAACGAATTATGTTCATATTTAAACATGAATTAAGGTTGTTAATGGATAAATATTTTTATTACCTATTTTCTGTGTAATCATTGAGTGTCGTCATTGCGAATTTCGCTTTAAATAAGTTGATTTCTTGATGTCTAACTATTTTCTAAAATGAAAATATAAAATCAAATCATGCGAGAGTGTAAATCTGAGTCAGTTGTGATTGATAAGATTAAGAAAGGGTCTCTGAGATGGCACGGTCATGTAGAACGAATGGATGACAAAAGATTGGTAAAAAAGTTATATACGACCAGAATTAACGGTAACGTGGGAAGAGAACGACCAAGGAAGATGTGGCATGTTTAGATAAACCAATAATTTTAATCAGGTTATGTCAAAAGCAGGCAAAACCGAAGGGCATGTATGACAACATATATGAATGTGGAAGAAATTAGAAATGTATACCAGGATAGACGTGTGTGGTGGTCTATTGAAATTGATAAAAATAAATTATCTGTCACAAGACTAGGACTACGCCAGAGAAGCTCTGAAGCTCGTAATAACATAGAACAAAAGCATTCAAAATTTTTGGTTTGGTTTTAGATGGGTTGGTTGGTTGGCTGATTGTAATGAATGGTCTTGGTTCTTCAACCAATTCTCAACCCAAGTCCCTACGGCGCGTTGTATTGCTGTAATCTGTAGCTAACTTTGTGGTCAATAATCAAAGACTGTTTTTTCTCCATATGGGCGACTCTATTAGGTCTTACTTTAAGAGGTCTACTATGAGTATGATAATTTTTTTTTGTTTGTTTATCATTTAATTTTTGTAAGTGAAGTTTTTTTTGTCACTAAATATCATTTAAAAAATAATTTTGGTTGTCTAAAAATGGGTTCAAAAGCTAAGAGTACGCACCCAAAAAGTACGCATGCGTACTCTATAGAAGGGGAGAATAATTACTAGCAAAATAAGAGAAAGCAGGGAAGAAACCAAAAATCGATGGCAAACCAATGAGTTCAGATGATCAAACGAGCCAACAAGTCCTCCGTTGCCCTCTTTGCAAAGAAGTATACGTTGAGCCACCGGAAGTGGATTGAATCCAATTTAAGATGTGAAGCACGCTGGCATGATGCGTTCACTGCCTACTTTGGTTTTGAAGCATTTAATAATGATTCGTGTACGAAAAATTAAGATAGTATTTTATGCGTATTCTTACATACTATATTAGGAAAGAGTTTGCGAAAAAATGTATTTTTTTATACATTTTTTTTTTGTTCCGTTCACTCATTGACAATGTATTATTTTGTTACAGATAACATTGTATTCTCATATGATTATAATTAAACGTAGTTATGCAGAAAGCAGCCAGTCCAAAATTAAAAAAAAAAAGATATTTGTGCTATCGGTTGCAGTAAGGTCAATTCTATGTTCTGTTAAAAATAGCCTGACCGCTTTAATACGAAACTGTAATAATCCCCTTGTAAAAAATAGTGTCAATCACAAAAAACGGGATTTCTAAATTTGCAGAAAACACCCACAGCACTAGAAAAAAATAACGGTACTTTAAAAAGCATTCAAACTGATCAAATGCGTAATTAGATTCTTGTTTGTAATATAAAAAAAAATATATATAAATTGTTTATCATTTGCCAAAGTCAAAAACGTTCAAAACAGTTATGTAGATTTGATTATTCACTCTTTTCACAAAGCTACTTTTATTTCAGTTTCACTTTTCTATGGCTGGATGCTTTCTGCATAACTACGTTCAATTGAACGTTGAGATAATAGCACCTTTCTGAAATAAGTGAATAAATAAATCTACACAACAGTTGGAATGTTTTTGACTTTAACAAATGATAAAATATGAATATATTTTTATTTTTTTTAAATATTACAATCAAAAATTTTGTTAGATGTTTGACCAGTTTCAGTAATTTTTAAAGTTTGTTTAGATTTTTCTAGCGCTGTGGGTGTTTTCTGCAAATTTATAAATGCCGTTTTTTGTGGACACTATTTTTAAAAGGCGGTTAAAACATTTTTTTGTATGAAAGCGGTCTTGCTGTTTTTAGCAGGACATAGAATTGATCTTACTGCACTCGATCTATCAATATCTATTTTTTTCAAAATTGTGGACTGGCTGCTTTCTGCATAACTGCGTTCAATTATTGGTAGGTTTTTTAATTACAAAAAATTATTAAAATACAAAATTTGTAAAGAGCGCACTTTTTGCTTGCTTTACCCTATGGCAAGTCTTCAGTGGAGCTCTTCCGGGCAGCCGTAAATAAAGTAATGATGACCAACATGATGCGATACTTCCGATAGCTGACAAGCATCCAAAGAAGAAGAAACGTAAATGTGTATAGTTTTTTTTTCGATTTTTATTTCTCTTTGGGTTATATTCAAGAATCTTTCGGGATAATAAAGTAATTTTCGAGATGCAATTTTAAAATAAAGACGTATCAAATCTGTAATGCACTGTTCCACTTTAGCGTGCATTTTTCATTTACGCATTCTCTCCGGCGCGGCGCACTAATTCTAGATAAATATTGTTATTGTCGTAACTAATACGCTTTTGTAACATTTTGTAAAGAAAAGCGTGTCCTTACACTAAGTTAGCGGGACTTGTATAAAGAGACAATAGAAATGGCATTGGGATGCATGTTTTCTAAACAAACCTGACCATTAAAGCTATTGTAAATAATTGCAAATTCGACACGAGCATAAATCTTACAAATCGTCATCTCATAGAGCCATTTTATGCACTAAAATTCAGAAAACGAATTGCTTGTAAGGTACTTATTGCCATTACAGATTAGAATTATTTTTATTTTCTAAACTTTTTTGTGCTTGTAAGAAATGAATATTGTCGGCCTCGTGGTGTAGTGGTCAGCGCATTTGCCTAGCATGTAAGAGGTCTCGGATTCGATTCCCGATATGGTTGATATTTTTTTTTTTTTTTTAAATGAATAACCCGCTAAGCCTCTACTTTGAGGCTTGTCAGCAGGTGGAATAGAGAGGATATGGAAGGAGGTAATGAAAAATACACCACAACACCCAGAGCAATTGAGAAAAAAATCTTTCTTGGATTTTTTTCTTGCAATTGGCGGGAATCGAACCCGCGACGCCAGTTTCACAGTTGGCCGTCTAACCAACTGCACCATGGCACCTGTCTATTGCGCATGAAACATTTATTTAAAAATGTGTTTTTACACTAGAATATTTTTAGTAACTGAACTGGTACCTTAAGCGTAAGAGTGATCATCTTAACTTCATGAAACAAAAATGATCAAGATAAGCTGCGATTGGTGTACCAATGCAGTGCCCTATGCACCATTAGGTGTGGAAAAGAAATGATGATGATGATGACCTGTAATTTACTGGTTTAAGGAGCCACTTTGAACACTGTGTAATATTCACCATTCTGCCCCAATGGAC